>NC_074713.1:46409099-46531599 GCF_947242115.1 Biomphalaria glabrata | reverse complement strand
CGTCTTTTGAGCATTTATTAGGTTTTAGTTTTGTGTTTAAATTATGGTTTAGTGTTTTATGAATAATTGCTACTTTACTTTTTCGTAGCAAGTCTCTACATTTAGGGATTTTACTAATGGTGTTATTCTAATCAAATCTGAACATTTGTTTGTTATAAATCTCACGACTTTATTTTGTGTCTGTTCTTTTTACAAACCTTATATCAAGTCACTCTGTCTGTCTGTCTGTTTAAAACGTTTGTACACGGTATTTCTCCCACATCCAATCTCGGATTAAGCTGAAATATTTCACTATTACTTTTTTTTATCTGACATCACAAGAAAAGAAAATTAACCAATTAATTAATTAACTATTGGTAATTAATTATTTTGTTTGGTATCTTTAACAAGGTGAAGAAATTGTAAACAAATGTGCTGGTCTAAGTTGCATTAGTCCCCTTGAGGACTCTTGAGCTCTGAGTGAACATTTTATATGCATTTAAAAAACAACCATGTAAACATTCACCAAGATACCCCCCTTCTTCTTTCTCCTTTTACAACTGGTCCAGACAACTGATAGGACCATAAAACCATAACAACTAAACAAAACCAATGGTAAAAATATTTCTATTCGCACAGATTTATTTTGTCTAGGTCAATCATGCATATAATTACATGGCTGATCCAAGCAAATGGATACAATTAAGCTTAATATAAGTTGTTTTTTTTAAAGAAAGTATTTTGTATGTTTTTCGAGTTTCTTTATGTTTTTGGAGTTGAGAATTCCCACACAGAGGATGCATAATGTAATGTTGGCCTTCTCAAGTTTCAATAACCTTTTAGTTTTATGTTTTTGTTTGATTTGTAAAAAAATGTATTTTAAAAAATCCTAATATTTTGTTTGATTTTTACAAGTAATATCGACAATATAGGCATTCCGTTGTATGCTCTTATTTATTATAACACCTAGGTATTATGAGTTTTTAGACTGTGGAACTGGTTGACTAGGAATATGATAAGTAGTTTGTATTTTTTTGTTTAGCTTTCTAGTTGCACTTAATAATTCAAATGCTGGATATAGGGCTCCAATTTCTAAATCTAAATTTTTTCTTTGTAAGTTCAAAGATGTGTTGATTGGCCAGGTGCTCCACTTGACTACATACTTTGCTGAGTTAAAATGAGTTCAGTTGTTGTTAGAAGCTTTATGTCACTCGTATGTACAAACCTTATTACCTCCCCCCCCCCTCACCCCTATTCATAATTTCGTTAAAAAAACAACCAACATAATACACCAAAGGACATTTCTTAATGGGTACAACCCTGCAGGGGGGGGGGGGAGGCTCTGAGGTCAGGATTTTAATCCAGTTTGATCTGCAGACGTGACATTGTAGGACACACCGGCCTGGCATTCTCAGTATTTTAATGTTTCAAATAATCATACATGGAATGTAAAAAAAAAATATATATATATGATACCGTGTGTGTGTGTGTGTGTGCATGTTTTTATTTTCCTAATCCTAGTCACGTGACAAAGTTTCAATCATCTTTTTCTCTCCTCTCTTCCCCACCCCCCACCCCAGTGTCGAGTGGACAAAAGCAACATCCAGAGTACATGTCTTGAAGTGAGTCATTGGGGGTGTAATATCTGAGCTTTGTTTACAGTTTCCAGGACTTGAGATAAAAAAAAAAAGGAGAAAAAAAAAACACTTTTTGACCTAGCGGTGAGAGGGCGCGTAGTGATATCGCTTTTATAATAGAAGGAGATCAATGTCATGGAGTTATTGATTCATTTCACCAATTCCTTGGTAGTAACCCCGGAAGGAAAACTTAAATATTACATCACAAATCCGTATCGTAATTATATTCATAAAACTATGGCCGTTTTTAAAACATAATTTATTTAAACCACATCTGGTTTTCTTCAACGTTATTTTAGTGTCATGATGCAAACGTTTTACAAAGTTCAACATCTTTGCAATAACCCCTTAATGTCTATGTCATTATTGTTTACTGCTATTGCTTAATGCCAAACAATTAAATTCATTCATTTTTTTATCTTTTGGTATAACACTTGGGGCGGAGACCGGACAAAATAGTGCACAACAAAGATAAAAATTTGATCATTATTTTAAAGTAATTTTGCAGTCTTTGCGTGGCATTCCACGTCTCAAGAGTCGATTTGTTCTCTTTGCAAGTTCTCAAGTGACTAAAGAGGTTAATCCTTGATACTACTTGTAAATACTTTAGATATCGTAAAAAAAAAAAGATTATGCAAACATAAAAGAATAAGCAAAATGAATAATTTCAATATATATGAGGATTTTCGGTTAAAACCTCTACCTTCTTTATCCACACTGGTTCAGGCTGCGACTGAGTTATTCATACAGGTCTTCACCACAGTGCATCATTGTGCCGTACGTCTGTAACAGGCTCTACTGCTGTTTAAACAAATGACAGGTACTACTGCCGTTTAAACAAAAAGTCCTATATATTTGACTCTGCAGATCACTTCAAGCTACGAATCTTGGTGATAAAAAAATGTGCAGATGTTTGTGAAGATGTTAATCTTTTCATTTGTTCCTCCTGCCGATGTTCCCCCTGCCTTCGGAGAACTACTTCAACTAAATGATGCCCGGCCCGGATGTTGTAGGGATTTTTGTAAGACTGCTAGGAGGACAATCATATATCCTCTAGGTCGCTATAGACGACACCGCATTCCAAGATTTCCGATAGCATTATGGAATTTCAGAGATCGACTACAGGACAATCTCCCACGTATTATAAATATAAGTCCATGTTATTTTGTCTTGCGCTATTTCGTTGTAAATTTCGCACTATTTTGTCGGCTATTTTGTACACGCTATATATACTTCTATCTCCAATTTAATATAATTTTTACATTGTGTCATGTGCTGCCACTCACCTAAGCGAAGACCTATTTCCGGTCGACCATTCTCTTGCAGGCACCCCCCTCCCCCAAGTCCGACCACCTCCCTGCTGCCAGATATTTCCCGCCCCTTTATACAGTACATGTAATAATAAATGGCGCGGATGATGTTGACATGGGCGTACCCCGGGATGACACTGAATCGAGGCGAAGGATGATAAATGGCAAGCCGAGCCAAAGTGGAAAGCTTTCAGAGGCGGAAGCGGAGGGCGTTTTCTGATGGGAGTCGGTGAGAATGGAAATGTCAACCGGCTACACCTTCTTCTGCTACGGGCGTCACGTGAGCTCCAAATATTTGACTAAATTTGATACACTTCAATATTTTTATGGCCAGGTGGCCCGCAGATTTCATCCCAAATTACTATCTGTCGTCGATTCTTCCTTTTATTTTGTTTTCCTGCAGGAAACTTATCTGAAGAGTTCCAATAAGGGAGACTATGTCGAATACTTTTCATGACTAGAATAGAGAAAAAAGGATAATGCCCCAACTGTAAAAGAACAAACAATAATACAATAATAATAATACAAACATTTGTTAACCCTGAGTGAATTTTTTAAAAATTGAAAAGAAACAACGATATAAAATAAAATTTTGCAATTTATAAAATGAAAAAATCTGCCTTGGTCTATATCTAAATCAACAAATAAAATTAATAAATGAAATCCATATATCACCATTCTCACCAGCCACACATTGCTGCACTAGCAAACATAGAGTCATAGTAAAGACAGAGTTAGACTAGTAAACGTAGAGTCACAGTAGAGACAGAGTTAGACTAGTAAACATAGAGTCATAGTAGAGACAGAGTTAGACTAGTAAACATAGAGTCATAGTAGAGACAGAGTTAGACTAGTAAACGTAGAGTCATAGTAGAGACAGAGTTAGACTAGTAAACGTAGAGTCATAGTAGAGACAGAGTTAGACTAGCAAACATAGAGTCATAGTAGAGACAGAGTTAGACTAGTAAACGTAGAGTCATAGTAGAGACAGAGTTAGACTAGTAAACATAGAGTCATAGTAGAGACAGAGTTAGACTAGTAAACGTAGAGTCATAGTAGAGACAGAGTTATACTAGTAAACATAGAGTCACAGTAGAGACAGAGTTAGACTAGTAAACATAGAGTCATAGTAGAGACAGAGTTAGACTAGTAAACGTAGAGTCACAGTTGAGACAGAGTTAGACTAGTAAACGTAGAGTCATAGTAGAGACAGAGTTAGACTAGTAAACATAGAGTCATAGTAGAGACAGAGTTAGACTAGCAAACATAGAGTCATAGTAGAGACAGAGTTAGACTAGTAAACATAGAGTCATAGTAGAGACAGAGTTAGACTAGTAAACATAGAGTCAGAGTAGAGACAGAGTTAGACTAGTAAACATAGAGTCATAGTAGAGACAGAGTTAGACTAGTAAACATAGAGTCACAGTAGAGACAGAGTTAGACTAGTAAACGTAGAGTCACAGTAGAGACAGAGTTAGACTAGTAAACATAGAGTCACAGTAGAGACAGAGTTAGACTAGTAAACATAGAGTCATAGTAGAGACAGAGTTAGACTAGTAAACATAGAGTCACAGTAGAGACAGAGTTATACTAATAAACATAGAGTCACAGTAGAGACAGAGTTAGACTAGTAAACATAGAGTCATAGTAGAGACAGAGTTAGACTAGTAAACATAGAGTCATAGTAGAGACAGTTAGACTAGTAAACGTAGAGTCAGAGTTATACTAGTAAACATAGAGTCATAGTAGAGACAGAGTTAGACTAGTAAACATAGAGTCACAGTAGAGACAGAGTTAGACTAGTAAACGTAGAGTCATAGTAGAGACAGAGTTAGACTAGTAAACGTAGAGTCACAGTAGAGACAGAGTTAGACTAGTAAACATAGAGCCCTAGTGCTCTGCTATGTTTGAGATTAATCCAAGTTATTATTTTTTTTAGTCTAGTACGGGGGTCCTCACCAATTAAAGCGCTGCCTAGCTTGCCTATGCTTAAAGCCGTCCCTGCTGCCCATGATGAGTAACCAGACAAGACTTTCTACCTCTATGGCATAGAAATAACTATTGCTTAACAAACATTTTTTTTAAGGACCAAATAAGTGGATGGTATGAATTATGCTAACTTGTCTACACTGTAGAAAATACCATAAAAAAAAACAAAAACATTTTTTAAACCTAAAAAAAATACCCACGAAAAACTCATAAAAACTTCACACTATTATTCAGACTCTCTATCCATGCCTCCTAAAAAATGATATATGCTTCCCAATAATATGGCACCCCTGCGAACACAATAGATTTGAACTAGAACACTATCCGCAGTGCTTCAAAGACTGAGTGCAACACAACCCCCCCCCTCCCCACTCTTCTCTATGTTGGTATTCTTGTCTTCTACCCCCCCTCCCCCACCTCCCAATTCTTTTACTCCTCTTTATTGTTGAGAGATGTGAATGGGGCTCTGCATGGGGTGCCTTTGTCTCACTTCCCCCCTAACTAATATTTTTTTTTATATTTTCCCCCAGTGGATGCCTGTGGCGTGTTCAGGTTTGATTTCTTGTATTTATTGGAGGGGGGGGGGATTTTTTTTTTTTTTTTGAAGCTGTTCATCTTCTCAAATTTTCTCAGTTGGTGTGTAGAAGTTATTTCATCTTAGTCAGACTTGGGTGAGGTTTTCATCCTTTTTCTTTTCTCTCCCACCTCAAACCTAGCTCCGGCTCTCTGTCAATTTGTCTCTATGTCTCACTCTTTCTCTCCATCTCTTCTTCACTCACTCTTCCCCACCTTGCTCTTCCTATACTTCCTTTTCTCCATATCTGTCTCTCTCTCTCTTTCTCTCTCTCTCTCTTTCTCTGTCTAACTATCTTCTTGTCTTATTGATTACAGACGTCACTTCCAAAAGAAAATAATTACGCCCTACTCTAAATCTATCCATGCATGCATGTTACTTAAAGTCTCTCTCTCTTTCTCTCTCTCTCTCTCTATCTCTCTCTCTCTCTCTCTCTCTCTCTGTCTATCTATCTTCTTATCTTGATGAAAAAGCATTATGAGATTAGACAGTGTACATATCTTCAAGAAGATGGACGCAGATGAGTAGATATTGACAAATCGTGTGTGTATTATTTCTAAGCTAGAGATATCAAAGAAGTGTAAAAGAATGTTTAATGCTATTCCTACACCATCTGTAGGTGTCGAGGATTAGTACAAACGTCCCATACGGAAATGGAGCTGTAAGCAGTAAGAAATATGAATTTATTGTATGCATTCACTGTGCCTGAAAGGAGAAAGAAATATTCGAAATGAATGAACACACCAGCGAGGCAGTGACATCCTGATCTTAGTATCACATTTCTATTCTATTGAAATTCTATTTTATTGAAATTATATTCTTATTAAATTCTATTCTATTTAAATCCTATTTTATTTAAATTATACAGTATTGAAATTCTATTGAAATTCTATTGTATTGAAATTCTATTGTATTGACATTCTATTTTATTGAAATTCTATTCTAATTAAATTCTATTCAATTTAAATCCTATTTTATTGAAATTCCTTATTATTGAAATTCTATTTAAATTCTATTCTGTTGAAATTTTATTCTATTTAAATTCTATTTTATTGAAAATCTATTCTATTTAAATGTTATTGTATTGAAATAATACGTATTTAAATTCTATTTTATTGAATTTCTATTTTATTGAAATTCTATTCTATTTAAACCCTACTTTACTTTATTGAAATTCTATTATATGGAAATTCTAACAATCTCTCTCGATACTCCTACAAAAATTGATCTTAAAATTCCTACGACTCGTAAGCAGTTGTTCTACCTCAGAATACTAAAACAAATTCGTGCCAATCATCGCTGGCCCTTTTTTAAATGAGTCATACGCAGCCCCAAACCTCGTTCTGAAAGAGTGAAATGGGGCTCGGAATTGGGATTGGGGCGCGTTCAATGGGGCGCCCTTTCAGGTAGTTTGACGAAATGAACAATAGTTTTCGGATAGTTATGTAGACCAGTCAGGTATCGCCACAAGGGGGCTTTTTACTCGCCCCACAAAGAAACACAGCTGTTGGAATGAAAAGTAGACCAGCAGCAGATCCAGTCTCTTTTCCCCCCACGTTCCGCATAATTATATCCTAGGGAGGTCCAAACAAAAAGCCCCCCTCTTGCGATGGGCGTACCCGGTCAGGCGAGTCCAATATGGATCCCTCTTTGGCCACAGGGAGGGTGCACTGACGAGATGACAAGTCTGCAAAGCTATCCGCATTTATGTCTTTCATCTCTCTCTCTCTCTCTCTCCCCCTTCTCTCTATTTTTTTTGTCAAGTCGCTCTTGCTCTGTTTCACTTCAGTCTATCAATCATCAGCCACCTCTCTTCCCACTTCCTAAATCATTGAGACTGCTACATAATCTCTAACCTTCGCGCGATATACATTTCTTGACTAAGACGTGGTGAAGACTCTTATGAATATGTTCAGACTACAACATTTGCCGTGACCACAGGGGGCTAGACATTCGAACCAAGTGGCAAAAACTACAACAACAAAAAATGTAAAGAAACAAAGCAACAATATAAAGGCGTTCGTCTTTCAATAAAATGCTTTTGTTTGTTTCGTATATAATTATAAAGTTAAGAGTTTTTGTTTTCTGTGAGCAGAAATTGAAGATTTAAAATATTTTCCTCAATGTGGATTAAAGGCGCAAATATAATCTACTGTGGTGGTATTTCTCTGTCCCGTTTGGTATTAAGATATGGAATGGGTTGCCTGAGTCAGCCAGGAAAACCAATGACTTGTCAGAATTTAAGTCATTGGTTAACATGCATGACTAGATGCATGACGCGTAGGACGTAATCATCTTCTTTTTTGAAGTAACGTCTGTATTTTATAAGATAAGAAGATACATAAGATTTAAATGGACATCATTATGAATAGGATCATTGTTTGGATATAACAGACATAGAGGACGAGCTCTGACATTGTTACTGTGTAATACAATAGCGATCATTTTTATATACCTACTCATTTTTCAAAGGGAAGAACTGACGATAAAAAAGTATCCCGGCTAACTAATTGATTAATTGATATTTGGCTTTGGACACAGAAAAATTTCCAATTTAACAGTTCATGTCTCACCATTCCACGTAATTGTTTGTTGACTTCTGTATATGACAATGTTATTGTTGTCACTATTCCTGAAAAACAAATTTGCTAAGGTACACAGATCTAGCAGGATTCTGTCTTATTCATAAAACATTTGCAGTAATAGTGAAATCTCTAAATGGCTAACTTTTTGGTCCATCAGGTGTGCATGATAATGAAATGTATAATCTATGGACCTAAATAGATATTATACCCAGAACGATGTCGCCAACACATCTGTTGCCCCCCCCCCCCCCACCACTCCACGCAGCTGGTGTATCCAAAGGAACGTCAAGTGCCGATACAGTTTGAGGTCAGTGTCAAGCTCTACCAAGGTGTAGCACTGAGTGCTAGTTTGAGGTCAGTGTCAGGCTCTACCAAGGTGTAGCACTGAGTGCTGCAAACTGCCTGGGGGTCTCCGGCTCCTGGTATTTTCTTCAGGATTGAGTCCCGATGTCATTCCCCATGATTGGGTATAGCTGCAAGGCAGCAAAGGTTTGAAATTAGAGATTTCCTTCTCCTAGTTGGGTAGCCAGCCATAGCTAACGACCCATTCCTGATTGAAGCTTACTGGTTTAGGTGCTAGTTAGTCGCCTTCGCTCATTCTTCTGTTAGTGAAAACAGTTCCGTTGGACTCAATATCTGAGTTACATGTGAATGCTGTGAGTTACACAGGTTGTCGAATGTTATCTGAGATATATACTATTGGGATGTATGTTATTGGTAGTGGAGTGCTTATATTCATACCTTCTCCGGCAATTTGTAGAACCAACGTACGCAGATATACGTGTATAAGTTTGTGATGTTTTATATTTCATTATTTTAATATCTATTAATTATCTTCCCACATAAATAAAATTTCATGAGTTATCTTTCTTGTTATGTATTATTAATATTTTGTGAGCTTTCTTACTTATTTCTTATGTTTGAGCTATAGTTCTTGCTTTTGATATATAGTAATGTTTAAGGAGTTATTTCCTCTGTCACAGGTACGCTGTGATGCTGCGATGTTGGGAGAAAGTACCAACCTCTAGACCAAGTTTTACCTACCTGTCTCAATGGCTGGACGGTCTCATTTCCGAAAGCTCAGCCTTGGGCCATATCGACCTCACCCAGAATCTTGGACACAGTCAGTATTGGGTACGTTTTTTGAGCGCCCCCGAAAGAGGAAAAGAGGCAATTAGTTTTGTGTGGAATGTCTGTCCGTCTGTCCCGTTTAGATCTCGTAAACTAGAGAAGATAGTGATAATCCGACATCATAATATTTTAGACCATTCAAAGTTCTGATGCAACGGCTACTGTTTTCTTTTCTGAAAGCGAAAAATCTCATTTTTAAAATCACTTATGCAAGCAGTTTTTTCATAAAAATACACCACTTTTACAACTATTCACTATTAATAGTAACAAACACGGGAGGCTCTTTAGTAAGGACACAGTCATTTCACCATATACTGAACACATTTATGCAAACGGTTTTAGATTTTTGTCAAAAAATTATTTTTTTTACATTTGTATTGCTAAGTTAAATAAGTTCTGTTATACTAACTACTACATTCACACAAAAAAATTTAACTTTTTTTTTTAAGAGAAAAATTCTATTTAGTATGCATATAAATTAGACATAATTTAAAACAACAATTAATAAGTAATTTTTCATATTGTCGCGTAAACTGCAATTATCACAGTCAGCAATAGAATACAGAACTAAAGGATTTTTTTTTTACGGAAATGTTTTTTCCTTGAGGAATAAGAGATCGTCCCTTAAACAAAACAATTAGAGCAATTATACATTCATTGTAAGACATAAGTTAGGCTAATTTCACATCTAACTTCATATTCACTATCACCTATCCTTTGGCCTGTGGACCGCTGGGGCACCACACCAGATCCTTCAACCTTCTTTCTCCACTCTACTCTGCCATGTGTCTTTGATAGAATTTCATTCTGATATTGTTTCTGAAAATATTAAAACCTGCCTTTTTACCTGCCTGGGTGGACCACTTCGGGGCCGATTTTGAGTTTGTGTTTCCACACAAACTGTCTTTGTAGCCTTATTATTTGAAAGCTGTAGTACAAAAACCATTTCCCAATAACTCTTTCCTCCACTGGTTTACCAACCAGATCGGACCACAGCGCAGTGACAAGGCAATACAAGTGTGCAGATACGATATATATAAATACGTATATAATAATCTTTATTATCCCTGAGGAAACTCGATTAACACTTGTGTACTACAGAACCAATACATGATGTTGGCTAACATTTGTACAATAGCACACAAGAAATACGTTCATACACTTACACATATTAACCATACCAACTTAACAACAGTAAGTTTCATAATGTCCAACGATTTAATTGCCAAAGGAGCAAATAATCATAAATATCCAAAAGTCTTTTGTGATCGGTGTCTTATGACATCTTTGCTATATTGATATTTAGTGTAGTTGGTATTGTAGTAATTTTTGTATGCAGTAGCGTTAACAATATTGTAGTTGTTGTTTTTTTTCTCGTTTACTATCTATATTCTCTTTCATATCTAAATAAAATATTTTAACATTTGTATTTACTGTATAGCCTTTAAGGCAAATCATTATATATTACCAGTTTGTTTTCAAAAAGCAAAATATAAAAATCCCTTTAAAAAACAGAGCTCCCCACTTACAAATATCATTCAAGAATGTAGAAGTTATTTCCATTTTTCGATATTAAACAAAATAAAATTTACCAAGAATTAATTGACCAATAGTTACAACTTTTTAATTGATTCATGTTTTGTTAGTTACAATAAATAATTGTTTTAAAGTTTCAACTTGATCCAAGAAAAGTGTGGGAAAAAAAAGGTGCACAAACTTTTTACCAGACAGACAGGCAGACAGACACAGTGAGTTAATATAAGCTTTGTAAAAATACCGTTAGAAACTTTGTTTAATCTTGTCAGGTTGACGATGTGGTGACTGAAGACGAAGACGACGCTATTGCTCAGAGAATCAATCTGCTCAATGCAGCAACAGCTGAAGTTTCCCAGCATTCCAATCTCGCAATAGATCGCGGCTCAGAGGTAGCCAAAGAGGAGACATCCAACTCTTACACGGTCACTCTGTCAGACGATTCGGGCTACGTGGGTCAGCAAAAGGTCAGTGTATCTAGTAGTGGGTCGAACCTTAGACCTTCTTTACTGGATTCTGAGTCCAGCTCACCGGCATCGTTGACCATGTCCAACAAGAACGGTAGCTCTCCCAGTTTTAGCATTTCCTACGCTGATACGAACCTGGACGATGTGTTTTTTGATGAAGTCCCTGAAAGAAAAATTGCACAAGACACTTCCTCTGAAGCACCACCATCTTTATTGAGTAGCAATCCATTAGGCCACGCATTAGCGCAACCGGAGGTCTTTTTGCGTAGACATTCTTCATCCAGCTCAATGAAATCGGTTAGCCTCAGCGGATCGGCTAGCAGCTTGATATCCAGACAGCGCCGATATAGCGAAACAGACATGGTAACTAGCATGAAGAAAAGTCAATCAGAGGCATCAGAGTATATGACAATGTCACGGCTGTACAGTAAAACAAAATCAAAGCTCAGCCCATCGGTGATGATAAAGAAAAGTAGTCCTAGAATGTTTTCAGCACTTGCTGTTGACAACAAACTTTACAGAGCTATCGGGAATTCAAATAAGTCAACACCGCCAGCGTGTATTTCTAACAGGAAGCTGATTCTGGCAGGGAAAAATTTTCTTACAAGTGTGGCAGAAGGCGAATGTGGAGAACAATTTAAAACCTTGACTCCGAAGCAAGAGCTGAAAGAAAAACTCAATAAATCTGTCAGTCAAAGGAGAATTATGGTCAACGTTGATGTCCACCAACAGTCTGAAATTCAAATTTTGGATACCCGTTTAATAGATATATCAAAGTCTTCATCATGTGACGTTTCACCAGTCAATGAAACACAGACTCTGTCAAACAGTTTCTCTGAGTCAAAGTCTAACAGCAGCATTGGAGTAAAGACATTTCCCGACACTGCCAAGATGAAGACATTCTTCCCCAGACTCCATGACGTGAGAAAAGAGGTAACGAAGAAGGTCAAGGCTCAAGACCCTCTAAGGCTGGTGAACATGCTAACACTTCCTGTCAATCTAAACAGCCTGGAAAATAAAAGAATCTTTTCACGCCAAGGGAATGACTCTATTCCTCCAGCCGTAGGTGAAGATCAACGTAAAATTACTCAACGTGACCCGACCAAAGTCACGTTTCTGCTGCATGACAAAAGTGAAACTGATGGGAGTGACATCCCCTTGGGGATGGAGTTAGACAATGATTGCACATACTTTCAGACAGGTGTCGGCGCTGAAAGAGCGTCCGCCAAAAGAACGTCTTCTTGGGAAGACCTTCGCTGTTTCAGCAGAATTAATATGAAATTAAGAAGAAGATCCTCCGACCCAAATACATCTGTAAGTACAATTACTTATTACATATTTAAACTTATTTACGATTGGTAGTAAATTTAAATTTGCAAAAGAAAAGTATAGAAATGTCTTTTTCATGTCGGAGATTTCCATACATGGAAGTGAATCCGTAAATAATAAGCTTTTTGGTGTATCCTCTGTACATAATACGGAAGCGCTGTAAAGCGAAGTGTTTAAATAAATTATATAAAAATGTTTGTACTTCTGACTAAAATTCAAAACTTGTTCGCTTCTAGCACAGAATTATTTTTATCATTTAGATGGCAACAGCGATATTTCTATAAAGTGTCCTTGACATTGTTTGTTTTGTCAGTTTTAAAAGTTACCCTTCCAACCTTCTGATCTATAAGGCAGATGATGAAAAGGCATCTGTTTCTATGGTCCACGGTTAACGAGGGTGTTATGTGGCCAGCACAACGATCAACCGCCTTTATTTTTTTCCCCAACTAATGCCACGTACCCATTAGAGCTGGGTGGACTCAGAGACGCCCATAAATCCCAAAATTAAAAATCCTAGTCTTCACCAGGATTTGAACCCGGGACCGCTCAGTCACCGTATCCAATTTTATGTTGCATCTTTCCAAATCTTTCTCTTTTCTTACTTTTTTCTTTAGAGATTCTATTACATGGCCACCCCATTTTTTCATATCTTCCTATCTCTTCTTTTCTCTCTTACTGAACTTTCTTGTTTAAAGAATGTAAACGGGGTCTTAAACTCAAAGTCTAAATACAGAGTACTAGAACAATAGAGCTCAATTAAAAACTACATTTTAATTAAGGTTATTATCACGTTCTGTGTATACGAATTGAACTAGTTGAATTGTTGATTAAGGGGACAGTGTTTACATAGTGAAAGTTTACTTTGATACCTGGTCTCTCCATTAAGTAACGCTGTCAACATTCCCGTCTATTTATTCCAGCTGATATCAGAGCCATCCCCACAAGGCTCCAGCAGCTCCTCTGTCCTTCTAGTCGGCTCCGAAGATGACTCCCAGCAGAGAAGCAGCCCGGCTTTGCGCAGCTCCGTGAGCTGTTTCTGGTGGCCTTCACCGAGGAAGCGACGCATGGGGACCGCAGACGACTCTGACCTTGACCTGCAGCAAGAAAACCAGACGTACCCCAATGAGAAACATCCTTCGGCTTTACACTTGGTGTCAGATAAGAGCATCAGAAGCAGGCCAGTGTCCAGTCTAGAAGTCTGAGTGTCATTCACAGCAAGAGAAGTCCAGAATGGCACATGATAAATAGAATCAGTAGTTATACGCTGACTAAAGAGAACACTCTGTTGCTAAATTTATTTCAGTAATAACATATTCATATTTCAAAATAATCTTCATCATATGTTTTTATCATCACATTAACATGCCCTCTTTGTATTTACTGCAAACGGATTTATACTGTATAGACCTATCGAAATTATTACTGTCATGAATCGAGTCTGTGACCTATTTCGACCAGTTTCTAGAAGCTCGAGGTCAAACAAGTGCTAGTGTTCGGCGAAAACACATTAATTTTAGGTATCCAATCAAGGAAAGAGGTTAAGTGAAAAAAAAAAATAGCACACGTCAGCTTCTAAAAGGTCAAAGTTACTAAAATAATTAGGGGAGAAGTTTCCATGATTCTGGAATGTACGATTAAGAAAGGTATAAATTAGGGGGAAGTCATTTAGACGGGGTCCTCGCTTAGTCCTCGCTTAGAAATGGTTTGGTAGAGTTATAAGTTTTGTGATATTAGCGGGTCCATTAATTAGAGTTTTATGAGTTGTAGTGATATTTGTTGAATTAATAGGGGTTGAAGTTACCTTAATTGAAGTTACAGTAGCTAAAGTATTATAAGTGAAGTTTTGTGTACCTTTAAGATTTGGTATAAAAAGTTATATATATAAGAAAGTTGGAGAAGTATTATTAAAGAAGATTTAGAGATAATACAGAGAGATGTTTCTTTCTTCATTTCATTTGAATTAAGAAGTTTGATAATATAATTCCCGGCAAGTGTGATCGTCACAGTTACCTACTTTAAAACAATCGATTAATATCACACTATGACAGTGACGAAACCAAAATAAAAAAAACTATTTAAAATAAAGCTATATATCTCAATATTGTAATATTTATTTCCCTTTTGGATATCAAACTAAATAAAATAATTACCACTATTTAATTAATGAATTGGTTAATTTTTAAAAGTTGATTCATGTTTTGTTAGGAACAGTGACTAAATGTCCAGTTTCAACTTCGTCCAAGAAATTGGAAGTGAGAAATGTAACGTATTTATAATTTGAAATAGGCAGTCAGACAGAGTGAGTTGATATCAACTTTATTATATATATATATATATATATTTAAAAAGGATATTTCCCAGACAATTGTGTTCTTTTGCTTATTTTTATTAATTTAAAAAGTTATTCCCTTGTTATATTAAACACAAACAGCAACTGTCCCTCCACCAGAAAACTATTAAAACATTGATCATGCTGCGACATAGTACGGTTGAGTCTCAAAAGTTGATAGTCTCTACGGTACAATATAGGTCTGGCCATCGTCATAAGGGTGTATGTGACCGTGACCTCCGTGAAGGTGCCGATGTGACTCGTGAATGTCACGTGACACACATCTGAAGCCTGAAGACATGTCCTTACCAAAAAAATAAATGGCGCTGATGACGAAAATAAACTTACATGAACCCCAGAATCCTATATAATGTGGCTAGATCGGGTAAGTTCATTGAAGTAATTATATCTAGATAATTATATCTAGATCTCTTGAACACAAAAAGACCACACTGTAGCCTATTTTTGATTCTGATATTCACTGTCTTTATACAATCAAACTACTAAGTTTGTGGAGCGTTGTTTACATTGGTTACCACCGGCCATGTTTTGTGTTGTGCACAAAAACTCTCGAACTAAAATTGTGTACATTTAAAATAATCTCGCGGGTTTAAAAAACTCATTTCCCGCCTATTTTTTTTTTTTACTACGCAGCTGTTTTTGTTGACATTGCAAGTGACCTCGTCACTCGTCAGATAAACATAGGCCTATTATGACACGCGTCACGCCTGCCAAATGTGCAGCTGACACATCAATGGAAGAGAGAGGGGGAGGGGGGGGGGACTTGTTTCCTGCACTGACATGTCATTCGTCCATTGAGTTTGATATCACTTTGGCAGTTGGTGTTTTGGGGGGTGTTAGAGCTAGGGTTAGGGATTAGTCTATGTCACATTCAACTGTCACCATTGTTTAGCTTTATCACGCTCCGTGTTAGCAAGGGTCAAGGGGTTGTGGCGTTTTGCCCCACGACATGCCACACCTCCGTGAGATGAGGTCTGGGGGGGACCCCGGGTGTGTAGAACTCGAGTGCCCCCAATCCGTCAATGACAAAATGATTCTCGGGAACGATGCAGACATGACCTCCATTTCTCCCCTGCCTTCTTTAAAGTATTAACATTTTAAAACCGGCAGACAATGTTCGATATTTTGATCAGAATATATCAGTAAATGAAGAAAAAAATATAACTAGGTAGCCTACATGCAAAAAGAAAAGCAAAAAAAAAAAAAGAGTTATGACGGATATCTGGGTATTAGAAAGGCAATATGAATGGCAAACATTTAAAGAAGCATAATTTTTGTTTTCTAGTGCTCTCCCCTTGAAATGAAATTATTTTTTGTACTGTAACCGGAAGAGTGTAAGACTTGAAGTATTCAATTGGATGAACATTTTTTTTTATATCAAGGTGTTAACATTTAACTAGTCCGTTATGTCGCTATTTCAATATAATATAGCTATATACACTTCTGTAAGGCTCTTTGGATATGTCAAAGTCCTCTATAACTGCTATCAAGGGAACCGTCTTATCGTCTATAGTATAGACTTCTTTTCTCTATCATAATATGGTGATGTCATTCAGGGGGGCTGAGGCCTTTTCCCTGTATTTTTGTGCCTTCTCCTATGACCCACGTGAGCCTTGAAAGAGCTTGTAATCAGCACACTGGGCAAGCTATTCCAACTGGAGCTTGTGGGAGTTTGCCTTAGATTTCTTCTTTGGCGCCATTCTTCAGTGGATACTCGTCTACCGCGATTTTCGCGCCACTTCTAACCGCGTCGCCATGACTCCCAGGACCAGGTTCATATTGAAGGTTTTCATAGAGGCTCTAAGGGTGTCCTTGAAGGGTTTACTTCGACCAACTTGTGCTCGCTTTCCAGCGTAAAGGAGCCTCTTAGAGATGCTGGATTGGGTGGTGTCGATGCTGTCGCTCTTCAAAAGTAAAAGACATTGATGTCCTACGTGGTTCCATCTAATAACCTAGTCCAGTGGTTCCCAAACTTTTTCTTTAACGGAACACTTATTTACTTTTTAGAGAGATTAATTTGCCTAATTATTCTAGTAGTTCGTGGAACACCTATTCAGACCTCGTGGGGCGCTAGGGTTCCGCAGAACACAGTTTGGGAAACACTGGCATAGTCGTTGTTGTTTATAAGAGACTTAAACTCTTCTAAATCATTGATGTTCCTGTATGATTCAGGCAACACCCTTCCATTCTATAATAGGGTTGGGGGTAAAAAATATTTCACTAAAATTTTTCTTAGAATATGGAACAAGAAATGTGTCTTTATCTTGGCGCCTTTTTTTTTTTTACAGTTCTTCCTCTTGCCGTGCTAATTCTTCATAGACTCAAGTTGGTCTCGAGTTTTCCGGATTCAAACCCTGCCCAGCACACTACCCCGCCGGCCTCTCGGATATTAGGGCTAGGATGCAATTATCGTCGAAGTGGAATGGAATATTCGAAACATTTTTTTTTAAAGTTACAAAAACGTCGAATTTCTATCCAGACAGACTTCCTTTCCAGACAGACATTGTTGTAAGTCTTTGTTTGAAGATTGAAGATGCACTTCAGAATTTTAAAAAAGTGTGATCAAAATAGACAATATACAACAACAACAATAAAACAAGAAAGTTTAATTCCTTATTATCTTGTGTATCCAATCAACGTACACATTGTATCAATCAATTGTAATGTACGGAATACACACATATTAAACACAGAGATAAACACATACAGATTAAACACACACAGATTAAACACAGAGATAAACACATACAGATTAAACACACACAGATTAAACACAGAGATAAACACATACAGATTAAACACACACAGATTAAACACAAAGATAAACACATACAGATTAAACACACACATATTAAACACAGAGATACACACATACAGATTAAACACACACAGATTAAACACAGAGATAAACACATACAGATTAAACACACACAGATTAAACACAGAGATAAACACATACAGATTAAACACACACAGATTAAACACAGAGATAAACACATACAGATTAAACACATACAGATTAAACACATACATATTAAGCACACAAAGATTAAACACATACAGATTAAACACACAAAGATTAAACACATACAGATTAAACATAAAGAGATTAAACACATACAGATTAAACACCGAGATTAAACACATACAGATTAAACACACAGAGATTAAACACATACAGATTAAACACACAAAGATTAAACACATACAGATTAAACACATACAGATTAAATACATACAGATTAAACACATACAGATTAAACACTTGGCTGATCCAGTATTTGTATTTGCTTTTAATACATCTTTTTAAACTTTTTTATTTTTCTAATCGCAAAATGAAAATAAAACCTTGAAAATCATATACTCACACACGCTCACACACTCGCTCACACAACGAACACCCACATACACACACATATAGGATTCTGAAGCAAATATTTCTAATCCTTGTTTCCGGGTACAGTGCTAGTAGTTTTATTATTAATGTTTTAGACCATAATCTACACCCAAATAGTTATATTTTATAGGAGACTCCTAACCCAAACCTTAACCCAATGAACATTGTACTTTAGCTAGTCTTAATTTTAATACACGAAATACCATCCTATATCCTTTAAACTGTAAGGTTTGCTTATTTCAGAAGTTAAAGATACAGGAACCAGTTTCTTTAACTGTAGATAAACATCAGTTCTAGTAACTGCAGAGACTTCGGATAGTCAACTCTGATTTACGGTTCCACCTTTGTGACATTCTACACTTTCTTGTTCTTCAAGTGGAGTTTAACTATTTAAGTCATAAGAATTTTTTTGTTTTGTTTTTCTAGTTTGATCAACTTTTGGTGCACACCTGAAATATTTCTGAAAAGGGGCAAACAATTTGTAAGTTTGTTTTCCTAATGTTTACCTAGGCTCTCAGACTTGACGTTTGAGAGAGGGTATAATCTAGTGAGACTTGTCCCCCGGCTCATAGTTAGTGAAATCGTTTGCACACGACTCTAAAGACCTTGCGATTTGATAACAATACAAGTGCAAACACCAGAAATGATGGAGTAGTTAGTTCTAGTTCTCCCCCCTCACACCCTCCCCACACACACATACCTTGACGCCCCATTCCCAGAGATATTGAGAGGGTGGTTTTCTTTATGCGTTCAATTAGCTAAGTGGTTCCCAAATTATTGAGAAATTTGTAGCCTCTTTGATGGTATTGATAATTGAAAGTTTGAAAATACCTTAAACTCTATTTTTCTCCGACCCTAATATAAGGTAAAAGCCAAATACATTCTTCTTAACTTATAAATGTTTTAGACTTTACTTCAGAAATAAAGATAATTACGTTCTACACTTATCTATGTGTTATTATCATACATACATGTTAATCAGTGACTTAAACTCTGCTAAATCGTTGGTTTTCCTGACTGATTCAGACAACACATTCCATAATAATAGCACTAGGGAAGAAGAAGAACTTGTATAAATCTATCCTAGTATATGGAATAAGAAAATGTGCCTTTATCTTTGTCGCTTTCTATGTATTTTTATTAGGTTTTGTTTATCTATTTGTAAATTATGGTTTGGTGTTTTATGTATTATTGTTACCTTACTTTTCAGGCATCAGGAATCCTTTTCTGCGTCTTATTTTTAGCGGCCCCCGAAAGGGGAAAAGACGCTAATAGTTTTGTGTGGAATGTCTGTCCGTCCGTCCGTCCGTCCGCTTAAATCTCGTAAACTAGAATATATTATTATATATATTGAAAATACGACATCATAATATTTTAGAACTTTCAAAGTTCTGTTGCAAACAGCTACTTTTTTCTTTTCTGAAATCGAAAAATCTAATTTGTTAAATCACTGATGCAAGCAGTTTGTTCATAGAAATACACCACTTTTACAACTATTCACTATTAATAGTAACAAACATGGGAGGCTCTTTAGTAGCGGAGATAGATATATACCATATTTTTAACACATTTATGCAAATGGTTTTAGATTTTATTGCCAAAACATATTTTGTTTACATTTTAATTGCTAAGTTAAATAAGTTATATCATACTAACTACTACATTTACACCCAAAAAAATGTTTACATTTTTTCTAAAGAGAAAAAATCTATTTAGTATGAATATAAGTTTGACATAATTTAACACAACAATGAATATGTAGTTTTCAATATTATCGCGTCAACTACATATATAATGCATAGATATATAACATATAACGGAATATTTATTATTATTTTTTTTACGAATTGTATTTTTTTTTTTTAGGGGATTTGAATAAGAGATTGACCATTTTACAAAACAATTAGATCAATAAAAATATTCATTATAAGACATTAGTTAGGCCAGGTTCACATCTAACTTCACATTCACTTTCACCTATCCTTTGGTCTGCTGGACAGCTGGGGTACCACAAAAGATCTGTCAACCTTCTTTCTCCATTCTTCTCTGTCATTTGTCTTTGATAGAATTTCATTCTGATGTTCTTTCTGAAAATATTGAAACCTACCTTTTCACCTGCCTGGATGGACCACATCGGGGGCCGATTTTGAGTTTGTGTTTTCACACAAACTGTCTTTGTAACCTTGTTTTGCTTTTTGTTTCCTTGTTATTACATATTGATAGTTGAGCCATAGCCGTCACATTCCTTTCACTCAACAATACATTTTCATAATAACTTAAATCTATATGGATATATGATTGTATGTATGTATGTATGTATGTATATGTATATATATATATATATGTGTGTGTGTGTGTGTGTGTGTGTGTGAGAGCTGCATACCATGGAGAGTTTCTGGAAGTTTGGCAGTTAGGCTCTACAAAACGTTTACTTTGAGAACTACTGATTCATCTTTTCTTGTAACGCTTACGTGTCTAACGACTTTGTGTATGTGTGTGTTTGTGTATTGTGAGAGTGTGTGTGTTTGTGTTTTGTGAGAGTGTGTGTGTGTTTGTATATTGTGAGTGTGTGTGTGTGTTGTTGTTTGTTGCATTGTGAGTGTGTTTATGTTAGTGTAATGCGAGTGTGTGTGTGTTTGTCGGAGTAAATTTTTTTTATGTTTGATAAAGAAAAACCCAACAACACTGGTATATAATTGAAAAGGGGGACCACTCAGACTAAGGTGACTGTCTTGACAGAGAGATCTGAAGCCTTTCAAGTTGAAGTAGTCAACAGACCAAACCATACAGGCAATCACTTCTGGCGTTTCCCTAACTCCGGAACTACAAGGAAGAAATCTTGAAGCCAGAACTCCATTGACAAATTTCAAACTTTGGACTATAATGTTTGGTGACCTCTTTAATGAACTCAGGCTTAACCAAAAATATGTGGAGAAATGTTGGCGCGCTTGGTATGCATATTGCAAAAACTATTTTATTCACATTATTGTATTCTTCTTATATGTATGGGTTGCACAGTATCTAATGCAGCTGGACATGCTTCGGGTAGTAAAATGCTGTGCCCACTTACATCACTTAAGATTGTTTTTAAAGAATTATGTTATAGACATATATATATATATATATTTATTTATTTATTTATATGCACCAGTTTTAATAAAAGCTATAGAAAATTTAGGCCCAAAAAATCACCCTCTTCTTCATAGTTCAGATATATAACACACTGAAAAACAAACAAACAAATAGACACAAGAACTCATTTATTCCTTTGGCAATTAAATCGTTGAATAAAATGTAGCTTACTACTGTAAATTTCACATGCAATATTTAAGAGACGATGGAGTATGAATGTATATCTTGCGTGCTATCGTACACATTGTTTGCTCTAATTATGTTTTGTTATTTGTAATGCGCAATTGTAAAACAAAATTCCTCAAAGATAATAAGGATTATTATTATTATAATAATAATTATTATTACGATTATAAACAATAACTAATACATCATACATTGTCCATCTACGTCGTACATTAGGATTATTTTACTATTTTAACAGATTCTTGGAATTTGATTTGTTTGTCTCGGCGTCAAGTTGTAAATGTCAGTTATTTCCTGGTTTAAAAAATGAATTCTCTATTTATTATGATGGTATTTGGAAAAAAACAACAGACAATGTTTATACTACGCTTGTAGACTAATCGCTAAAATTTGGACTAAAATTACAATATAAGCAGCACATTGTTATATTAGCCGATGGGATGCTGACAACTACCTTGTATTCGAAGTCCTGCAAATTCTCTTTAATTGTCAAAGAGCGGTACTTGTGCAGAAATATTATACATCAGCAAAGTGGACCCTGTTAAGGAAACTGCAATTAATTTTGTTTCCCAATAAAGAATCTCTGGCATTACCAGAGATTGACTCTAAGCTCATGTGATTGATACAGCGCCATTAACAAACAGAAGATTGAGTCATAACGATTTTGAAAAAAAAAAATCGCAATTGGACATTATCATTTTTGGCGGGAAAACTATAAATAGCTAGCTTTTGGTGCATCCGGTGTACAAAAAATAATAAAAACAACTGAAGCGTTGATAAGCTTTTTTTTATCAAAAAAACATCATATACCTACTGTGTACTTTTTGGCACTCCGGAACCTGATTGCCTGGGCTTCTCCGTTTGAAGCACAAAATAGTTCCGTTGTGTTTCTTCTATTTCCATTTCCACTGCATGAATTATATTTTATATAACAACAAATATGTAACTAACTAGTGGTTATAAAATAGATTTTATACGTAGATCGACTGCCACGCATTGAGATATTTGTTTTAAAAAAATACTAATTTATTTTCATTTAATTAGCAACAGTGCAGAACAATTTATAGTCTTTGACTTTTTTTTTTTTTTTTTAGTTTTTCGTGAAAATCTCCAATAAAAATTCTGTAAACTTTCATGATCAATTTTTTTTTTTTAAATTCTGAAAACGAAACCGTGACGTCAAAAATACATCTGTTTTCAGCTTTTTTTTTTCGCCGGGCACTGTACCCTGTAGGATTCTGAAAGTTCATTTGATCAAGTTCAACCAAATAAAATTTAAGCACTTAAAGATTTGAAAATGCTGATGAAATGATTTTTAAAAAAACTTCCAAAACAAATAAACAAAGAACAAAAAAAAATAATAATAAAAAAGTATACACTTTAAAGAGTTGATTAAAAAAAAAGAGATGAAATAAATGAACCTTGATGAAGAGAGAAGAGAGAAAGATAAGAAATAGAGAAAGAAAAAGGAGAAGAGAGAGAGACA
Organism: Biomphalaria glabrata; assembly: GCF_947242115.1. NCBI lineage: Eukaryota > Metazoa > Mollusca > Gastropoda > Planorbidae > Biomphalaria > Biomphalaria glabrata. The sequence goes on along the minus strand of NC_074713.1, from coordinate 46,508,514 downwards.
ACAGAGAAAAGGGAGAAAGGAATTAGATACAAGAGAAATATAGAAAGGTAAGATAGATAAAGAGAGGGGGAGACAGGAAAGAGAGATTAATAGGGAGAAAGGAAAGAAATAATAAGAGACATGAGTGATAAAAGATAGAGAATTTCTTTATTAGAATAGCTTTAAAGAGTTAGAGACCTAACCCTAGCCATTAGGAGAAAGAACGACAACCTAGAACTAGGATCAAATAACTGTTAAATTTTTGTGTGTGTGTTCCGTTTAGAGAAATAAAATTTCCTGCTGAAATCCACTCCACAATGTCAACCGGTTCTGTCAACAAACTCTTCGGGATCATCCGGGTATTTAGCCGAGTGTTGACTCAAGAAACACGCCCCCCTCGTCTTTCCTTTACAAAGTTATAGAGTTTCACCCCCCTTCTCAGATACACACACTCACCCGATGCTAGCGGGACCCTACTTTGTCAAATAGTGTTTGAGTTTCCCTCCATTACTCTCGCCCCTGAGAGCAGCTCGGAAAAGTCAAGTGGCGAAGGAAGGCGCTTGTTCAAGCCAGGGAACCCCACTGAAAGAGCTGCAGCAAGTCGCGGTCCCTCTTTTGAGCCGGTGTCCGACAATGGACCTGGGGAGAATTAGTTAACAAAATGAAAAGGGTGTGTGTGGGTTGAAAAAAAAAGTTGAAGTGTGTGGGCTTCAAGAGGTGGGGGGGGACATCGTTGAAGAGTTGGATCAGTTTCTAAGGTGTTTCTCGAACTAACATGGTTTCACATTTGCAATCTCATTTACATACATGAAAGCAGTAGCAGAAGATTGTGGGGATGGGCGGGGGTGAGGCAGTGGCGAAGTTAGGGATTTTGGGGGGGCACAAGGGGCTTGACCTTTTTGGGCGCCCCTGCATTTTGTCATTCGACACCGTGAGATGAGATAATGTACTTAATGTATACATGACATCATCGAGATCGATGCTTTCTGGTATTTTTGACTCCACGCGAATAGCGAGATTATATGGCAGTGGCGCAAAATGTAATATTTAATGTGAAAAAAAAATAGGACATCCATTTGGGGACCCTTGGGGGAACTTTCGAATTTGGACCGCCCTCCCCCACTCTAGCTACGCCACTTGGGTGTGCGAGGCTAGGGAGAAGAAATAATGAAGACATTTTACGACTTTGGAAACCCCCCCCCCCCCTTTTTCCAAAAGTTTACTCTATTGTTTTATTGGGAGGATCTTCTCTACCCATTTTTTTCCAAATCGAAGAACAGACACACATACAGACACGCAATATACTTTTTTTTTTCTATTTTAAGTCCTATACGAGGCTTCGGTAACAGGTAAGCTATTTTTAGATGTTTAAAACTAAATGTGGCACCCAATCCCACAATTCTTCGAAGAACTACAAAACCTTTTTACCATCATTACCAAAACTAAAAAATAAAGCGCCACTTTTTTTTTAATTAAAAGAAAATTCTTGACCCAAGCAATATAAAAAACAGTTTCGTTGTTGTTGTTTTTTTAAATGTATTCCTACGTAAGGAAGCTGATGGTAGACTCTGATTGAATCTCATTGGATCGGATCGAAATGAATCGGATCCGAATAGCATCGAATTGAAACTAATCGGATCGAATTGGATCGTTTCGTCATTTAACAAAAATATCAACTTCGATACCACGTTTCGGGAATTTCCAGACATCAGCCCACCCTAACCTTTTCTTTTTATTTATTTTTTAAATCGCATGAAGAGAGTGAAACTAAACAGTAGGAATTGGGGAACAAAAAAAAGATACTATTATGTCCATCCCTCGATCTAGTTATGAGATTTGATATTTGAAGGTACAATAAGTGTTATGTAGTTTTTTTTAAGACATGAGGCCCACATCTTTCTTGCTGAAGACTTGAAGTTCAGGTTTTCCAGACGTTAATTAATTGTTGTCCACAACTTACTGTGAAAACGAAAGAGACTGATATCCTTGCGACAAGTGGCGGGATTATGTGAAAGTGACGCGCTCGGTTGTACGCATATTCCCGGAGATGTTGGCATTGCGCGTGTTGACACCGAAGTTCGCGCACTCCCGCGAAGTAGAAGACACATCCCTGGCGTTAGTCAAGCAGTGGAAGAGTCATGTCCGCGGTCTAATTGCTGATGCGGATTAAGAAGACGCGGCACTGCTTAGTTCCACGTTTCATATCCAGTGTTGACTCTCGCAGGACTGGTCATTAATAATTCTAGGTGAAAAGTGAAGGGAGACTAGTGTGAGACTGAACACTAAGAGAGAGAGAGAGAGAAAGAGAGAGAGAGAGAGAGAGAGAGAGAAAGAGAGAGAGAGAGAGAGAGAGAGGACAAGAAGTAAAGAGAGTGCGCGGAGAGAATGAGGAGAATGAAGAGACAGAAGAAACAAAGACGATTAGAAACAAAGTTACAATGACAATTTGCGTGGAAACAAAGTTACAAAGACAATTTGCGTGGAAACAAAGTTACAAAGACAATTTGCGTGGAAACAAAGTTACAAAGACAATTTGCGTGGAAACAAAGTTACAAAGACAATTTGCGTGGAAACAAAGTTACAAAGACAATTTGCGTGGAAACAAGGTTACAAAGACAATTTGCGTGGAAACAAAGTTACAAAGACAATTTGCGTGGAAACAAAGTTACAAAGACAATTTGCGTGGAAACAAAGTTACAAAGACAATTTGCGTGGAAACAAAGTTACAAAGACAATTTGCGTGGAAACAAGGTTACAAAGACAATTTGCGTGGAAACAAAGTTACAAAGACAATTTGCGTGGAAACAAAGTTACAAAGACAATTTGCGTGGAAACAATGTTACAAAGACAATTTGCGTGGAAACAAAGTTACAAAGACAATTTGCGTGGAAACAAGGTTACAAAGACAATTTGCGTGGAAACAAAGTTACACAGGCAATTTGCGTGGAAACAAGGTTACAAAGACAATTTGCGTGGAAACAAAGTTACAAAGACAATTTGCGTGGAAACAAAGTTACAAAGACAATTTGCGTGGAAACACAAACTCAAAATCGGCCTTTTTCAATATTTTCAGAAAAATATTAGAATGAAATTCTATCAAAGGCTAATGACAGAGAAGAATGGAGAAAGAAGTTTGACATATCTTGTGTGGTGCCCCAACGGTCCAGCAGACCAAGGGATAGGTGAAAGTGAAGGAGAAGTTTGATGTGAACCTTGCCTACCTTTTTTTCCTATAATGAGTATCTAATTGATCTAATTGTTCTGTAAAGGGTCAATCTCTTATTCAAGGCATTAAGAAGAAAAATATCTCCTCTTTCTTTAGTTCGGTGTTTCGTAGTGCCACTGGCATGTTGCAGTTTACGCGATAATATGAATAACTAGTTATTAATTGTTGTTTTAAATCATGTTCCACTTAGATGTATTCTAATTCGATTTTTTCTCTTTAAAAATACAAGTATACAAATATTTACGTAAATGTATTAGTTAATGTATTAGAACTTACATAACTTAGCAATATAATTGTAAAAAATAAGAATTTTTTTTTACAAATGATCTAAAACCGTTTGCATAAATGTGTTTAAAAAAATGGTATAAATATATCTTCCTTACTAAATAGCCTCCCGTGTTTGTTACTATTAGTAGTGAATAGTTCTAAAAATGGTGTATTTTTATGAAAAAACTGCTTCCATAGTTGATTTTGAAAATTAACTTTTTCGTTTTCAGAGAAGAAAAGAAGTAGCAGTTGCATCAGAACTTTGAATGGTCTAAAATATCATGATGTCGGATTATTAATATCTTTTATAGTTTACGAGATATATAACGGGACAGACGGACGGACGGACAGACAGACCACAGAAAACTAATAGCGTCTTTTCCCCTTTCGGGGGGAGCTAAAAAAGAAAAGAGAAAGGAGAGAAAGAGCGAGGTGTACGAAAGAAGAGAAGAGAGAGAGAGAGAGAGAGGTGAAAGAGTAGAAAAAAAAGAAAGGAATTAGAGAGTGGAGAAGAATAAAAGAGAGAGAAATGATAGAGAAGAGATAACAAAAGGGAATATAGAGAGTAAAGAGAAAAGTGAGAGAGGATAGAGAAGAAAGGAGAGACAGGCTTAAAAGATAGGACTAAAAAAAGATAATTGAAAAAAAAGAGGATTAAAAATAAAGAAAGAGAGAGAGAGAGAGAGGATTAAAAAGAGAGAATTGAAAAAATAGAAGATTAAAAATATAGAAAGAGAGAGAGAGAGAGGATTAAAAAGAGAGAATTGAAAAAATAGAGGATTAAAAAAAGAGAAGATTAAAAAGGAGAGGATTACAAAAGAGTATTAAAAAAAGAGTGAAAAAGTATGACTATTCTAAGCCTAAAAATTTAATCCGTCCTTCTATTTGTCAAATTCTAAGTGGAACCTAAAGTACATTGTAGTTGCGACCTTAATTCGACTAATAGATGTTGACATCTCCACCTCAGACACTGTATTGTAGATTTTCACGAAAAAAAAAAATCAAACTACAGAAACCTTTTTTTTTTTTTGTTTAGTGTCTTTGGAAATCAAATCAAATAACTTGCAAAGAGAAGAGACTGTGTCCGGAGGCGATGTGTAAGGGACATAATATGTAGGTCACAAAATGGTCTTTTATCACATACTTTTCTGTTATTTTCTATCATAGGAAAACTTCAAACTTATAATATGTCTTATGTTCATACACAAAATGTTATAATTAATCTTTACGATTTAAAAAAAATGTATCATTTTGAATATTACCGATTGTTGTTACATTGAATCTGAGGGGCCCAAGATGATTTTTTTACTTTAAACACAGGGAACTTATGGAAAAAATAGAAAGTTAATCGCTATTAAAACCTCCTACACTCCATTTGGTAGCTAAGCTACAAAAAAAAAAATAATTACCGCGGTTAAACCACGGTATAACATTGGCTCTCATGACTATGTTTGCCGTGTGTGGCCCATCTACAGCTCTTCGTGAGGATTGTTTTTTGAGACCGTGGGGGCAGATCATATCTCAAATCAACATCGGCCTTTGTTCTACGGGCTGTAGCTTAAGACTTAGTCCTCTGTCCGCAGTTTGAACACAGGGGATTATTTGCCGACCAGGGGCCGAAAGGAGTTAGAAAATAGAGAGGCTTGCCGTGTTAATAACACTTAATACACTGAAAGTCATCTCCCTTGAACTAAGTTAACTCCCCTCGTACGCTAATGTATTTACTAGAGTTACCCTTATAATCCCATTCTCTAGGACTTCCGCCGTAGTAGTCTTTTGATGCCGGCTTGACCAACGGCCTGACTTTCACTGTTGGGATAAAGGGCACGCCCTCCCCCCACTTCGGTCCCCCCTCCCCACCCGCAGATGTTTGTTGTCGGCAGAGATTAACAGGCTACCTATGTGGAGTGACCGTTTACTTTAGATGACCAATTGAGAAACTTTGACCACAAACAAGTTTTTTTTTCCCCCCGATGTTTGACTGTCAACAGAATTCCTACGAAAGATTCGCTGTTGACCGGCGAGTAACCATTGACTCGATGTTGACCAGCGAGTGACCATTCACTCGGTGGTGAATATCTCTGGACCCTCAGCGGAATACAGACTCGACTACCGCTGTCAGCTTAGTTTTTTTTTTGTCCAAAGTTTGCGGTCACGTTGTTGGTGCAGCAGATACATATCACTAAATAGTTTTTTTTTTGTCCAAAGTTTGCGGTCACGTTGTTGGTGCAGCAGATACATATCACTAAATAGTTTATTTTTTGTCCAAAGTTTGCGGTCACGTTGTTGGTGCAGCAGATACATATCACTAAATAGTTTATTTTTTGTCCAAAGTTTGCGGTCACGTTGTTGGTGCAGCAGATACATATCACTAAATAGTTTATTTTTTGTCCAAAGTTTGCGGTCACGTTGTTGGTGCAGCAGATACATATCACTAAATAGTTTATTTTTTGTCCAAAGTTTGCGGTCACGTTGTTGGTGCAGCAGATACATATCACTAAATAGTTTATTTTTTGTCCAAAGTTTGCGGTCACGTTGTTGGTGCAGCAGATACATATCACTAAATAGTTTATTTTTTTGTCCAAAGTTTGCGGTCACGTTGTTGGTGCAGCAGATACATATCACTAAATAGTTTATTTTTTGTCCAAAGTTTGCGGTCACGTTGTTGGTGCAGCAGATACATATCACTAAATAGTTTATTTTTTGTCCAAAGTTTGCGGTCACGTTGTTGGTGCAGCAGATACATATCACTAAATAGTTTATTTTTTGTCCAAAGTTTGCGGTCACGTTGTTGGTGCAGCAGATACATATCACTAAATAGTTTATTTTTTGTCCAAAGTTTGCGGTCACGTTGTTGGTGCAGCAGATACATATCACTAAATAGTTTATTTTTTGTCCAAAGTTTGCGGTCACGTTGTTGGTGCAGCAGATACATATCACTAAATAGTTTATTTTTTGTCCAAAGTTTGCGGTCACGTTGTTGGTGCAGCAGATACATATCACTAAATAGTTTATTTTTTGTCCAAAGTTTGCGGTCACGTTGTTGGTGCAGCAGATACATATCACTAAATAGTTTATTTTTTGTCCAAAGTTTGCGGTCACGTTGTTGGTGCAGCAGATACATATCACTAAATAGTTTATTTTTTGAGATTATTTTTGGTCTTTCCAAGCTTAAAGACGGTCGCTGGATATTATTCGTGAGGTGGATTATGGGGTCTGACTACATCAGGTCTTACAGGCAGGTATTAAAGCAGAACTAGAGGGAGAAAGGAGAGGTGGAAATAAGAACGTACTGTATCATTCCCTCCTTCTTTTCACCTTATCAACTCTCTCTCTCTCCCTCTCTCTGCGCTCTGGATTACAATCACTGACCATGATACATTGTTATTTGCTAAAACATGTATTTGAGAGTTATCTGCCCTCCCCCCCCCCTATCCTCCATCGTCGTTCTTAATATTAAACGCACACACACAGACATACACACACAGACACACACTAAGACACACGCAAGCCTATTTTTTTCATCTAGAATGGGGTTTTCAAACTTTGTTTCCATAACGGAACACTTCGCACTTTCCGAGTATTTAGCGGAACTCTTTGGTTTATTGTTATTAGAGAGATTAAATCACGTGGTGGCCTACTACTTAATTTTTTCCAGTAGTTCATAGAACACCTGTTCAGGCCTCGCGGAACACTAGGGTTCCGAGGAACATAATTTGGGAAACACTGATCAAGAATGATTCAAGATAGTAACTAAACAATGTGGTATGGAACATTAGATTCTAGTCACTAAACAATGTGGTATGGAACATTAGATTCTAGTCACTAAACAATGTGGTATGGAACATTAGATTCTAAGCAGTCAGACGACGTGTCACCAGACAGAGCCGACTAAACAAAAATGTACGTACTCTTGTGATATCATCTGAGCCTTAGATGTAGTGAATACATTTTCTAAAATACAGTTATAATATGGCTTAAATGTAGTGGGTAGAGTGTCTAAAATATACTTATAATGGAGTGGTATTAATTAGATTATTAAATGCAGTTATTTAAACTTGCTTAAGATGTAACTAGAACTATTGTATCGATAAGGTTTTCTTAAATGCTAATATGTTATTCTAAAATCAGCTTGCACTGGTGGGGATGGAAGAAAGCCCCAAAAATATTTTCATTACTTAATTTGTAAGGTTTTACGTGGATCATTACTTTTCATTCATTACAATTCTAGATGTCAAGTCTGGACGAGACCAAGTCGCTTTATGTATAGGTTTTATCTACAACTCCATTTTTCATGGGAGGTAACAGCATAATTAGCCCGTCTGATTGAGAAGTTTTCAGAGTTAGCTTTCTTGCACTGGACTTAAGACACAAGAACGAATAAATATTTTATTCTCAAAGATAAAGCTATAAGAAAACAAATATTACATATTTTTAAATTATTTTTTACAAATCAATTTCCACTTTTATGAAGTTGATAGTGGTCTATAATATTTTATTCTACATAATTGTTTCAATGCTTCATTTATGGTTATGACAAGGAGTCTCCTTAGTAAGTTTGTACACCTGTAATGCCTCAATAGTAAGACGCATAGAAGTTGGGTTTATTTGGGTATTTCCCTAGTGACGCGACAGCACATTAAAAAGTTGGAACGGAAATTGGTTAAAGAATAACGGACGACAAGATGATCACTTGTAGTGATTTTTGACCGACGTGGACTGCGCCCATATTTCTGTGATAAAGTTTTGGTGTTCTAAAAAGAAAGATTATCTTATTTAATACTATTTGTTCTGTTGGTGAGTTGGTAACAACTCGCTAATGTATATAAGACCTCGCTATTGTACCTAAGACCTCGCTATTGTATCTAAGACTCGCTATTGTATCTAAGACCTCGCTATTGTATCTAAGACCTTGCTATTGTATCTAAGACCTCGCTATGGTATCTAAGACCTCGCTATTGTATCTAAGACCTCGCTATGGTATCTAAGACCTCGCTATTGTATCTAAGACCTCGCTATTGTAATGGATACCATCTCAAGTAAACAGATTGTTAAACATCTCTACTCAACTAGATCTGCCAACCACCAACATCTATAAATTTCTTCTATTCTTCTAGTCACTTTCTACATAAGAAGATAAGCAAAAAATGCTAGTGACCTAGTTTAGTTTAAATATTATTTTAGTTTTGTGAATAAATATATTGTGCATTGTTTTTAGCGATGGTAAAAGTAGCGACGTAGTCAGACAGATGAATGACGTTGAAGAATACGGGTGCATGATAGGAGACCAAGATGGCTATATCCTAGAGAAGGAAGAATAGTGATAGAGACTGATAAGTTAACGACGGCTAGGGAGACAAGATGAGCATCCCATTTGTAAATAAATACATCAGTTGAAGTCTTCAGAAGTCTTGAGTATGTATATCAATTTTAATTGTAATGTTCCTCGGCTAGTTTAGACTGCGTGATGAAATATTATTAGACTTGCACAGCACACAAGATCCTAGTCAGAACACCTGCCAGATATGTGGACAACAGTATCTTTCCAAAATAGAGCTCCACAGTCACGTGAAAAAGTGTTGCACGTTACGACTGGAGGAGGCCGACAACAATTATAGATATAAAAAAAATTGATTTCACAAAAAATTTGACAATTTCATTGTTCATTTTCAGTGGTGCGGACCGCACCCACTCTCCCGTCTCCTTCCTCGCCACTGCAAGATTCAGCAGTGTTGTTAGCAAAGCGGTGTGATGCAGCAGAGTGTGAAGAATCACTCACTTAACCTGTTCCAATCACTCACTAATGAATTCATCCTTTATGTCATTCCAAGACGGAAAGGATCCAACCCACTGAGTGTTTCGCTGAAAGATCAACTACGGGAGAGATAATTAATACTTCAAAATAACAATCCAAACATATTTAGTCTACTTAGATTTCTTGTCCCATTTTTTTTTTATTCAATTCCCCTTAAACCATAATCGTTGACGCTTGATCTGAGTAGCAGGACGTATTCTATTTTCACGCTATGTCAACTCACACAAAGGGACATAATACACTCAACTCTTGTAACTCAGATTGATCAGTAATTTTTTTAAATTTTTTTTTACAATAGGTACACAAGGGAGTAGACACAATCGACGCCCTTCAAAATAAGCGGGAAATAACCGGTATATCCGTATTGTATCTTCTTCGCGCGGACCACAAGAATTGCTTCCCCTCGAAGGCACCCACGAAAGGTAATTGTGCTGCAAGTCAAGGGCCTTTAATTCGTCATCTGAGCGTGTAATCTCGCCATCAGAAACGCTTGACCAACAACGCAATGGAACGACAAGCTTTATCCGTGGCGCGATTTTCTGAATGATTTGGTCTTTTCATAGCCCCGGAGTTTTATCCTCGTGAACGAAAAAAAAAAAAATATTTAAAAAATTCTCTTCTGTAGAAAATATCGCAATAGTAAGAGTGCATGAAAAACTTCAAATAACAACATAATTATGAATTGCACGGACTAATATTGAACAAGTAACGGACGTGGGGGGTGTGGTGGAAGTAGAGAAATGAAAAGGAACTGAAGAGTTCCTCAGGCTTACTGTTAACGTATGGTAACTTCTCGACTATCTTCCCGATACATTTCCGGTTGAATTGCGCCCCCCCAGTGGTGGACGAGGGCGCTTGTTAGGCTTATTGTGAGACAAACGTTTACCGTTAAGGATGCCGCGGGGGGCGATGGAGGGCGTGCGGGGAGGACGTGAATGAATTATTAAATCTGAATTTTTTTTTTTTTGGACCATGTAAAAGGGGATGATTGTGGGATATTGTTGTTACGCGATGCTGTCAGGGTCTGGTGACTGACAGGCCCACACACTAGTAGCCAAGGAGAAGTAAGAAGATGTTTTATCAGCGGCGTATCAGAATTTTGTTTCAGGAAATGGGAAATACATCAATGAATAGAAAATAATATCTCTAAACTACCCACATTATCCAGTTCCCAAAAAAACTCACTTTAATCACTATAAATTTACAAATTTATAAATTTACAAATCTATAAATTAAATTGAGAGTATTATTGTGGCTATTTAAAAAAAAGAAACCAACTATATAGGCCTACGGAAACATCATAAGACCAGTAGCCATGTATGCAAATAAAACATCGAAACTGAATAATAACAGAAAATCTGATAAATACTTTAGAAATGGAAAATCCTTAGAAAAAATAAATGGTGCTATACAAGATGTAACTGGATGGAGAACAATTATATGAAGTCCCCTCGATTGTGACAAATTATTTTAACCTAAAAAGAGTGTCAGAGAACAGAGGAGCCAAAATAGTATTCCTACAAAATCCAAAATGGCAGGCAACCCAAATCTAGACCAGGGATGCAATGGCTTGATGGTGTAGAGGCAGATCTACAACGATTCGGGCTTAGAGACGAAAAGCTCAAGAGAGATCTGAATGGAAGGGTGTGTTGAAGCAGGCTAGAACCCATCGTGGGCTGTATCCGTCATCTCGGTGGATGGATGTGTAGGACATGCAAACCTACATTTCGAACCTTTTATTACTTTTATGAAAGCAAAGCCACTGGAAGAAGAGGAGAAATAGTCAGAGGTAGTGCACCATGACTGTATGTTTATTTCCATAGCGGAGACTCTAGTACAGAAATCGCGCAAATTGAATTTCAGTTATTTGAAGATTTAAATATAGTCTGGAAGATTTTGAATAAATTCCGTAATTTTCTTTTTTTCTTTTTCATTTTTTAAAAACTTCATTTGGGGACTACAAAATTCTCTTCGCCCAGGGCCTCAAATTATCCAAGACCGGCCCTGGGGGCACCTTTAGAAAGAATGAGATGTTTTTCACTTTGTGGATATATTAGCCCCATTTTTGTAAAAAAAAATAATAATTGGTAAAGGCACCCTTATAGAAACTCTATCAGCAAACCTATTAGGAGGTATACAAAAATTGGACTTACTAAAATTCACATTCGGTCATAACCGAAATTTCCTTAAGAAAATATGCTAGATGAATCTTACATGACTATAAAATTCAAATACTAAAATAAAATAGAAATATTCCTTATATAAAGGGAGTTGATTATTTCATAATTTAATGAGAGTATCAAGTTTAAAATGAAAAGGGAATTAGAGTTACCGCCACTGGCTACCAGAGCTAGCTTCCCCTATTTTACATTTTCTTGCTTACTCTCGCTATTGTTGTCAAGTATCATTCTACATTCTCGTCTCTGGTCTCTATGGCTCTCTCGGGAGGCCCTAATTTATGTAGACGGATTCGAGGAGAGAGGGCGTGGAGCTGGAAGCAAGAGAGAATTGTAACCTAATAGAAAGAAGTCGACAGGGTGCCATTGTGAGTGTCCCGGGGAAAGGGGTTGTTTTTCTATTTAGGGAGAGAGAGAGAGCGAGACAAAGAGAGAGCGAGAGAGAGCTTTATTTATTTGTTAAGGTGTACAGTCTCGGAAGATTCATGTCCTGATGAAATCATAAGAGCCTCCTTGCCAGACTGAATTGCCCAATAAATTCAACAACTGGAGACTTTATGTTCTCCCCAATCTGGAGAACTCGATTGGCGGCCATTGAGTTTGTATTGTATGTGAATATCCGGTGCATACACTTTCAGACGATAGAGGAGGAAAAAGTATCAATATCTTCTTCTATCTTTAGCTAATGTCTTATGCCCATGTCTTATGCCCATGTCTTATGCCCATGACTTGTGCCCATGACTTGTGTAAATGTCTTGTGTCCATGTCTTGTGTCCATGTCTTGTGTCCATGTGATGTTTCCATGTGTTGTGTCCATGTGTCGTGTCCATGTGTTGTGTCCATATGTTGTGTCCATGTGTTGTGTCCATGTGTTGTGCCCATGTCTTGCGTAAATGGCTTGTGCCCATGTCTTGTGTCCATGTGTTGTGTCCATGTCTTATGTTCATGTCTTGTGTCCATGTGTTGTGTCCGTGTAGTGTGTCCGAGTGTTGTGCCCATTTCTTGCGAAAATGACTTGTGCCCATGTCTTGTGTCCATGTGTTGTGTCCATGTGTTGTGTCCAAGTGTTGTGCACATGTCTTGCGTAAATGGCTTGTGCCCATGTCTTGTGTCCATGTGTTGTGTCCATGTCTTATGTTCATGTCTTGTGTCCATGTGTTGTGTCCAAGTGCTGTGCCCATGTCTTGCGTAAATGGCTTGTGCCCATGTGTTGTGTCCATGTGTTGTGTCCATATGTTATGTCCAAGTGTTGTGTCCATGTGTTGTGCCCATGTGTTGTGTCGATGTGTTGTGTCCATGTGTTGTGTCCATGTGTTGTGCCCATGTGTTATGTCCAAGTGTTGTGTCCATGTGTTGTGCCCATGTGTTGTGTCCATGTGTTGTGTCCATGTGTTGTGTCCATGTGTTATGTCCAAGTGTTGTGTCCATGTCTTGTGTCCATGTGTTTTGCCTATGTGTTGTGTACATGTGTTGTGCCCATGTGTTGTGTCCATGTGTTGTGTCCATGTGTTGTGTCCATGTGTTGTGTCCAAGTGTTGTGCCCATGTTTTGCTTAAATGGCTTGTGCCCATGTGTTGTGTCCATGTGTTGTGTCCAAGTGTTGTGCCCATGTCTGCTGTCTATGTCTTGTGTCCATGTGTTGTGTCCATGTAGTATGTCCGAGTGTTGTGCCCATGTCTTGCGTAAATGACTTGTGCCCATGTCTTGTGTCCATGTGTTGTGTCCATGTGTTGTGTCCAAGTGTTGTGCCCATGTCTTGCGTAAATGGCTTGTACCCATGTGTTGTGTCCATGTGTTGTGTCCATGTGTTGTGTCCATGTGTTGTGCCCATGTTATGTGTCCATGTGTTGTGTAGAAGTGTTGTGTCCATGTGTTGTGTCCATGTGTTGTGTCCAAGTGTAGTGCCCATGTCTTGCGTAAATGGCTTGTGCCCATGTGTTGTGTCCATGTGTTGTTCCCATGTCTTGTGTCCATGTGTTGTGTCCATGTGTTGTGTCCAAGTGTAGTGCCCATGTCTTGCGTAAATGGCTTGTGCCCATGTCTTGTGCCCATGTGTTGTGTCCATGTCTTATGTTCATGTCTTGTGTCCATGTGTTGTGTCCAAGTGTTGTGCCCATGTCTTGTGTAAATGTCTTCTGTCCATGTCTTGTGTCCATGTGTTGTGTCCATGTAGTGTGTCCGAGTGTTGTGCCCATTTCTTGCGTAAATGACTTGTGCCCATGTCTTGTGTCCATGTGTTGTGTCCATGTGTTGTGTTCAAGTGTTGTGCACATGTCTTGCGTAAATGGCTTGTGCCCATGTCTTGTGTCCATGTGTTGTGTCCATTTCTTATGTTCATGTCTTGTGTCCATGTGTTGTGTCCAAGTGTTGTGTCTATGTCTTGCGTAAATGGCTTGTGCCCATGTGTTGTGTCCATGTGTTATGTCCAAGTGTTGTGTCCATGTGTTGTGCCCATGTGTTGTGTCGATGTGTTGTGTCCATGTGTTGTGTCCATGTGTTGTGCCCATGTGTTATGTCCAAGTGTTGTGTCCATGTGTTGTGCCCATGTGTTGTGTCCATGTGTTGTGTCCATGTGTTGTGTCCATGTGTTATGTCCAAGTGTTGTGTCCATGTCTTGTGTCCATGTGTTTTGCCTATGTGTTGTGCCCATGTGTTGTGTCCATGTGTTGTGTCCATGTGTTGTGTCCATGTGTTGTGTCCATGTGTTGTGTCCATGTGTTGTGTCCAAGTGTTGTGCCCATATCTTGCTTAAATGGCTTGTGTCCATGTGTTGTGTCCATGTGTTGTGTCCATGTGTTATGTCCAAGTGTTGTGTCCATGTCTTGTGTCCATGTGTTTTGCCTATGTGTTGTGCCCATGTGTTGTGTCCATGTGTTGTGTCCATGTGTTGTGTCCATGTGTTGTGTCCATGTGTTGTGTCCATGTGTTGTGTCCAAGTGTTGTGCCCATATCTTGCTTAAATGGCTTGTGCCCATGTGTTGTGTCCATGTGTTGTGTCCAAGTGTTGTGCCCATGTCTGCTGTCTATGTCTTGTGTCCATGTGTTGTGTCCATGTAGTATGTCCGAGTGTTGTGCCCATGTCTTGCGTAAATGACTTGTGCCCATGTCTTGTGTCCATGTGTTGTGTCCATGTGTTGTGTCCAAGTGTTGTGCCCATGTCTTGCGTAAATGGCTTGTACCCATGTGTTGTGTCCATGTGTTGTGTCCATGTGTTGTGCCCATGTTATGTGTCCATGTGTTGTGTCCAAGTGTTGTGTCCATGTGTTGTGTCCATGTCTTGTGCCCATGTGTTGTGTCCATGTGTTGTGTCCATGTGTTGTGCCCATGTGTTGTGTCAATGTGTTGTGCGCATGTCTTGTGTCCATGTGTTGTGTCCAAGTGTTTTGCCCATGTCTTGTGTCCAAGTGTTGTACCCATGTCTTGCGTAAATGGCTTGTGCCCATGTGTTGTGTCCATGTCTTGTACCCATGTCTTATGTTCATGTCTTGCGTCCATGTCGTATGTTCATGTCTTATGTTCATGTCCTGGACATATGTCTTGTGTCCATGTCTTGTACCCATGTCTTATGTTCATGTCTTGCGTCCATGTCGTATGTTCATGTCTTATGTTCATGTCCTGGACCTATGTCTTGTGTCCATGTTTTGTATAGATGGCATTTATGAGTTCTAGACAAGAATTGTCTGCAATGTTCGATGTACGAGAAAAACAAACAAACACAAAAAAGGTGGTGAGACCTGTTATTAATTGACAAGCACAATAACCGTCTGGGGATACCTCTTAGTGATGCTCTTTGTGGATGTTTTTTTTACAAAACATAATATATAAACTCGATCTGTCTGTCTGTCTGTCTGGTAAAAAGTTTCTACACTTTATTTCTGCCACACCCATTCTCGGGTCAAGTTGACATTTTACACATTTTGCACAATTACTTCTCCTACCTGACAAAAAAAGAACCAATAAAAGAATAAACCAATTTGTTAATTAAATTTAATTACTAAATAACTATTTTGTTTTGGTATTGAACAAAGGGAAAAAATTGTACTTTACAGATGTGATAGATTAGTTTAATTAGTCCCCTCTAGTGTAGACTACTGTAGAGCACAAATTTGAAACTAACAATAGATATCTATAAAACCTTTTATTTTAATTAGCACTTTCTAGGCACAGTGATTTGTATACGTAATTGAGGAGGTCTTGAGACGACGAGCTTGAATTCGGTTCATGCAACTTTTAAAAAATGTAAACATTCTTATAAAAACCGATCACGTCAACATTCACAATTTTTCCTTCTTACCCTCCCCCCCCCCCCCCTTTTTTTTTTTTTTTTGCAAACTGGTGCAGACAAGTGATTTGACCATAGCTTATTGAGCAAGTTAAAACCATGAAATCGTATTAAAAATATTTATTTAAAAAAATGGTAAATATATTTATAACTGTATAGTTGTATGTAAAAATTACTATAAGCTACAAGTGGAGGAGTTTACAATTTTGATTGGTTCTAAAATGTGCATAGAAATGATGAACTCTGCTTTTAAAAATACAGCTCACTCGTGTATTCTTAACACGAGATACACCGAGGACCCTGTGTATGACAATCGTCCGTACATTTGATAGTTATGTATTGTTAATTTCAAACTTTTGCTCTACACAAAAGGGGGCTAATTCAACCTATACCACGACATCTGTAAAGTACAATTTCTTTCCCTTGTTCAATACCAAACAACCAAAAAATAATTTATTAATATTTACTTAACAAATTGGCTTAATTTTTTTTTATTGGTTCTTGTATTGTCAGGTCCAAGAAATAATTAAATCTGAAAAGTTACTTTGAATTTTTGTTTTGTTTTTATTTGGGTATATTTTGTTTAGGCGTCTGACAATGATTCCCGCACAATTTTCTTTTCCGTGACAAGGGAAAGGGAGGGAAAGGAGAGTGTCTCTTGTTGCACCTACCTGTGGCAATGCACTTGTGAAAATGTGTTTCAAAAAAATTGGGGGGGGGGGGGGGGAGGCAAGAAAAGGGTAAAAAAAAAAAGGAGGGGTGGGGTGGGCAGTTAGCATTCTTGCATTTTTTTTCTCCTCCCACGTGATCTATTAAAAAAGACAATGCAGTGTTCATGAATCTCGCTAACGACGTGATTATCACGAAGTCGACGAGATCACGCCAAGAAGAAAATATCCCCAAAGAACAATGAGAGGGGGAAAATAAGGGGGTTGGGGGAGGAGGACAAGGGAATGCATGGCTGGGGAAATAAAGGGGGGGGGGAGAGAAGCCGCTGCTGAAAGATCCGCCAGAAAGCAGCTTCTCGGAAAGTTAATAAGTTGTTTATGTATCGGGAAAGGGCGGAGGGGGGTGTAAAGTTTTCATTCTTTCAAACTCCTTAACACTCGACCCACCTCCCCCCTTCTTCACCCCATAATTTTTTTGTTCTTTCTCCTCTCTCTATCGATCTTGATTTATTTGGTGATAAACGCGCGAACCCCTCGTCTTCTTGGGTGTTTAAACTGCCGACCTCTTCCAAGTAATAGACAGTCTATTGTTCCTCTGGAGCTTTCCTTCTCTGCAAAAGCCCCCTAAAAACTTGGTGGCGGGCTCGGCCGTAGTTCTTAAATAACTCAATAAAACCGCGAGATCTGCCACTGCGCAAGAGGATGAGTCTATTCAGAGTTCGGCTGCTTCGGTTTTTTATTTCCGCTGGCCCGGGCAGTTTTAGTTCCTTAACAACTTTTTTTTGTTTCGTAAGGAGACGAGAGTATTGTTTTTGTTTCGTAAGGAGACGAGAGTATTGTTTTTGTTTCGTAAGGAGACGAGAGTATTTTTTTCAGGGACTTTGGAATGAGTGAGATGTGATTCCAACTGTACACAAATAGCGGATGACGTTTTGGCGCACCGGAGAATCGTGGTGATATGAAATGACATATTGTATGTCTTATTTTACATAATACATACGTTACTTCAAAAAAGAAGATGATTACGTCCTACGTGTCATGCATTTAGTCATCCAAATTAACCAATGACCTAAATTCTGCTAAGTCACTGGTTTTTCTGGCTCGCTCAGGCAACCCATTCCATGCTCTAATAACGCTAGGGAAGAAGGAGCTTTTGTGTACAAATTTGTCCTAGCACATGGAACGAGGAATGTACATTTATCTTTGTGTCTTTCTGAGTATTTTATTAATTTTTAGTGGCCCCCGAAAGGGGAAAAGACGCTATTAGTTTTGTGCGAAATGTTTGTCCGTCTGTCCGTCCGTCCCGTTTAGATCTCGTAAACTAGAAAAGATATTGAAAATCCGACTTCACAATATTTTAGACCATTCAAAGTTCGGATGCAACGGCTACTTTTTTTTGTCCTGAAATCGAAAATTCTAATTTTTAAAATCAATTATGCAAGCAGTTTTTTAAAGAGAAAAAGCTAATTAGTATGCATTATATGTTAGACCCAATTAAAAACGAATAGTAATCTTATAAACTTCATATTTATTAAAATTTTCTTTTATATAGCGGAATTATTTATTCCGAACCGAGGGTCCCGGGTTCGAATCCTGGTGAAGACTGGGATTTTGAACTTCTGAGTCTACGTAGCTCTAATGGGTACCTGACATTAGTTGGGGAAAAGTAAAGGCGGTTGGTCGTTGTGCTGGCTACATGACACCCTCGTTCACCGTAGGCCACAAAAACAGATGAACTTTACATCATCTGCCCTATAGACCACAAACTAGTTAGGCCAGGTTCACATCTAACTTTACATTCACTTTCACCTATCCTTTGATCTGCGGGACGGTTGGGGCACTACACAAGATCTGTTAACCTTCTTTCTCCATTCTTATCTCTCATTTGTCTTTGATATAATTTCATTTGGATGTTCTTTCTGAAAATATTGAAGCCTACCTGGGTGGACCACTGGTCGTGCGGTTTGCGCGCTGGACTGTCGTTCGGATTTATCGACGGTCGAAGGTTCAAACCCTGCCTGCTCCCATCCCCCGTCGTCCTGCGGGAGATTTGGACTAGGAAGTAAACTATCTTCAACTCTGAAGGATTATCCGAAATATGTAAAACATTTTACTTCGGGGGCCGATTTTGAGTTTGTGTTTCCACACAAACTGTCTTTTGTAACCTTGTTGTTTTTGTAGTTGAAGATTGTGGTTCAGTGTTTTAGGTATAATTGCTTCTTTACTTTTAAGTCTTCTATCTTGAAGTGATTTTACTAAAGGTGTTACTCTAGTCAAATGTGAATATTTGTTTGTTATGAATCTCACTGCTCTGTTTGTGTCTGTTCCAGTTTCTTAATGTTTTCTTGAGTTGAGGGGTCCCAAAAGGAGGATGCATATTCTATTATTGGCCTAACCAAGGTTATAGTCCGCAAAGTCCAAACTACGACCCGTGTGACATATCCGGCCCATAACTTTTTGCTTGTAATAAAAAAAAGACATTATCGGACCTTGCGATCTGTAGGGTGAATGATGTAAAGGTCATCTGTTTCTATGAAAGAAAAAAAACTAGTACACAACTTTATAGGCTTTAAAAAACATACAGACAAGTAACAAGATCTGAATTCAAACCTGGATGCTGCAGCTAGAGCAGTTGGCATGGAAATCAGTGCAGACAAGTAACAAGATCTGACTTCAGAACTGGATGCTGCAGCTAGAGCAGTTGGCATGGAAATCAGTGCAGACAAGTAACAAGATCTGACTTCAAAACTGGATGCTGCAGCTAGAGCAGTTGGCATGGAAATCAGTGCAGACAAGAGCAAAATACTTGTTCGTGGTGAAGTTAGGACGAGATGTTGCATATGTTGAATGGTCAAACACTAGCAGAAATTGACTAATTCAATGACTTAGGGTCAAACATAACAAGAAATGGAGGACCACTTAAAGAGATAAAAACACGTGTAAGCTTCGCAATCACTGCCATGTGAAAACTGTGGACAATCTGGAAGAGAAATACCAGCTTCCAAGTCAAGTTAAAAGTTTTCTTCAATAGTGGTCTCCATACTTCCATATGGGTGTGAACGTTGGACACTGAACGCTGAGGCTGAGAGTTGAATCCAGCCTTTAAAACTAAATGCTACAGAAAACTGCTGGGTATCAGATACCAGGAAAAGAAGACAAATGAGTTTGTACTGTTACAAACCAACACACTGGCTGGGAAAAAAGGACCAATCTCCAATATTGTAAAGATACAAAAGCTGAGCTGATTCAAACATATTTTAAAACATGACTCACAAAAGTCACCCTTCGAGGTACAGTGGAGTGAGCACAATGAAAAGATCGTCTAAAGAAAGTCTGGCTAGGGAATGGGAAAGAATGGACCGGTCTCTCTCTTGATATTCTGCCAAGAACAGCTGCTGACCGGGAATAGCGAAGCTATTTTGTAAAGCGACATGTCACAGGACAGACGATGTCTGACCAAGTAATGTCCTTCGTACTAATAATGAGAACAGAAATCTATCTGCAGAATGTGTATAGGACTGAGAAGAGGAGGATGTATCTCTCTAGTACTCTTTCACTCTTTCTGTAATTACTTTCTTCCCCTGTTTCTTAGTTCTTTATATCTCTTGTATTCAGTCTTATATGTCTTATAATCAGTTATATCTCTTATAATCAGTCTTATATTTCTTATATTCAGTCTTTATAACTCTTATACTCAGTCTTATATCTCTTATATTCAGTTTTTATAACTCTTTTATTCAGCACAATTACCAATGGTTGATTGCAATGAGAGTCTCCTACAAGCGGCTCGGTTCTGACCGAGTCGTTCCAGCTTTCCCTACGTCTTGGCCATCTGTTTGGCATCTGTATCCAAATCTCGGCGCCATGCATTTCTGGGTCGTCCCATCTTACTGTCTCCTTAACCTAGACGCCTGGAGGAAGCTGATTGGTGGTCTATGACCAGGCAGAAATGATGAGAGTATAGAGTTTTTTTTCCTTCAATTTTTCTCTCTCTCTCTCTATTTCTCTCTAAAATATTTAGAGAAGGACCTAAATCACCACAAGAGGTCTTAGCTAAATACATTTCTATATATAAAAGAAAGTTACTTACGTTTAATTGATTAACTAAGTGTTTTGTTTTGTTTTAAACTCCACCATATGTCACAATGACCTCTTCGCCAAGTCAGGATAAGAAGAAGGGCCTGGCGAGGGCTAGCACCCCCCCCCCCAAGAAACTAAATAGATACAGAAAGTCAATATAGTTTGTAATGAGAGTAGAAGGCTCTTCTAACAAAATAAAACAAAAGTGATGAAAGCCGAAAGGGATCCGCTAAGCTGAATATCCTCCTAGCAACAGGATAGTGGAACATGATGGAAAGGATGGCCCAGGGGACTATAGACATTTATTGTTGGCGGCCCATACTCCAGTAGGGATGACGGACTATAAATAAGTTTTTTTTTTTTTTTGAAGACTCATGTTTTAAAATCGACAATATATATATAATTCTTTTCATGGCTCAAGAGTGTGGACGCCAAGTAATGGAAAGATCAATCTTTTATTTCTGCAAGTCGGACGGACTAGAGTTACCCCATGCAATTAAGAGACGAAAAAAAAAAAGGGGGGAGGAGAACAAGTTGTATTCACCAGTCACTAAATAGCAGGGCCGGACTTAGCTATTGTGACCAAGAAGTCATGTATTCACCCGTCACTAAATAACAGGCCCGGGCTTAACTATTGTGGGGCCCTATGCGAAACGGATTTCGCGGGGCCACGTTTGGGTAAGGATATAGATAATAAGTGAAAATTAAGTGTTTGTATTAGAAAAAAATTCGTATTTGCATTTTATTAATTCTTTACTACGTACAGAATTACTTTACGACCCTTGCGTGTAGCGAAGTCATACAGTATATCATAAGAATTATGTTTCCTACATAGATCACGGGTTTTGCATAATGCCGTTTTTTTTATCGTGCGTAGGAGTGGCATTTTCCATATTGAATGACACCCCAAAATGACAATTTTTGGCTATATATTTCAGGAGATTTGTATGTTTTCAAAAGATTTTAATAACTTCCTGACATTTCCATGACTTTTTCGTATATTTTGCAATTCAGGAAATGACCAGGAGCTCCTGGAAAATCAAGAGGCCGCGGAAAATTTGTTATATGTTATAAAATGGTTTAATTTAATAATTTATACACCTAAAATTAGCGCGGGTCCTATGAAAGTGCGGGGCCCACTGCGGTCGCATATGTTACAGAGACCTAAGGCCGGCCCTGCAATAAAGGCGTATGCTACGTCGCCGGTCGACTAGTGTATAACAGCACAAAGTTTTCAGTTTGAACTAAGAATGGGACATGGGAGATATGACGTGTACAAGGTTTCACCCAGGCAGACAGAATGAGTTGAAATAAAGCTTTGTACATAGAGAGAAATAAAGTGACCACAAGAGGTGTACACATTTATTCAGTCACATGTGTACACTTTCACACACTTACACGATCATAACAACAATAACAACAACAACAGGAAAATAAAAGAAACCTAAAGAAAGTAAGAATAGTTGTGTACTTATTTTCACGTGACTTTTCAATTTGTACACATCATTCACAATCCACCAAAAAAGAAAACCTACACATAAGCTTTTAAGACCCCTTTCGTCCCTTGCCTCCCCCCCTCCCAAAACCAAACCAAAAGACACGCCCATAAATCTCAAAGTGCCACATTTGTAAAATAAGTAACAGCAGTAAAGCAACTTTTCAAACTGTATGTGTGGGAACACACACACACACACTGGCTTGCACACACACACAAACATTGGCTTGCGCACATAAACACACATTGGCGTGTACAAAACACACACACAAGTAGACTTTAGCACACTCGCACGCGTAAAGCATAAGACAACAGCACATCTCAAGACATTCATGAAAGTTGTTTATTTTGTAAACTGTTTTTTTTTTCTTTAAAAAAAAAACAAAAATAAAAAAAAAAAACCTACTTCTACAACTTTGACTTATTCTAACAAATGATGAAAACCTAAAAAGAAACAAAAAATAATATCATAAACAATAAGGGTTTGTCCATTAATTATGTCAACAGCATAGGCGGGGGAAAAAAGCAACAAAGTCTAGGGGCAAGAAAATGTAACACCCAGCGACTGGTGTGGCAAGGGTATGCTGAATTAAAAAAAATATGTTTATAATATTTTGTCTACAACAGACCCCCTTAAACAAACAAAATGAAATATTGTTCTGTACCACATAGCCTACATGTCACGAATTTCTTACTTAGTATCTTTGTTTGATTTTAAATATTCTTCCAAGTATATCATACATACAATGTGACTTGGAAGAATGTAGATCGTATCGTAGCCATTTTACGTGACGAAAAAGGGGTACAGTACTTTATGAATAGAACTTATAGCATGGTAGAGATCAGGATGGAAACATCCAAAGGGATGACCCAAGCTACAGAGCAAAAGAAACTAAGATATGCAATGTCCGCAGTGAGGATCAGTCGGCTAATGAGACTAGGCCAGGACTTAATAAAGTTGAAACTCAAATCAGGATGAGGTAGTTTATGAAAATTATCATAAAAGAGGATTACAAAGAGGATTACAAAGAGAGTGTGTGTGAAACTCAGACAAAAACACAAACTCAGAGGCGGCCGAGTGGGTCCCCTGTCTGGCAAACCATGCGTGCAAAGAATAAAGAGGCCGTGCAGAAATACTCGGTATGAGAGAAAGTTAAAATACTGATTCTGATGCTATATTGTTTAATGTAATGATTGTCAGATTTGATGTTCTTAAAATAAAATAAAAGGTGCTTTTGTCATTTAAAGGGATATTCCTCCAAAAGTATGAGGTTTTCTTCATTATCAAGGGGGGAAAGGTTTAAAGGTTACTGAATTGTTGATATAATTAATGAACATAATTAATAATTAGCCTTAAATTTATAAATAATAATACAAGACCAAAACTTAAGTATAATAATACAACAATATAACCTAAAAACTAAATAAATACGTAGTCATGGTAACAAACCTACACAAAGAAAATACATTTTAAATGTATACATTTGAAAAAAAAATCTAAATTATCAGAGTAACAATCTTTGGTATTTGAATGCATGGCAATCAAGATGGCGTGGACAATCATCACAATCAAGATTATAAACATGTTATAGTTTCGTTGACACATTATACAAGGACAATAATGTTGGCAGAGAATAAGTGGGCAACAATCATAGAACATGTCAGTGTAACCATGTTCATTAAGCGCATGCGCCACATTTGTATCACGTGACAAAGTTTTAGCGCCATCTGCCGAGAGTTTCAAAGTGATAATCACATGGATAATAATAACTACTCTATCCCTTAGTTACCTATTTTAAGAAAAATATAGTTTTTATTTTCGTAGGCCTCGATTTAGGACATGTTTATTTATTTATTTGGTATTCATGAAGTTAAAAACTATGAATAATAGCAGCAGTAATAATTTTATACTTCAGTTAAAACTGATGTATAACCAACCGCTAGTGTTTGAATCCCATTTCTAAGGAAATCGGCATATGTAATTAAACTACATAAGTAACTAGCAGTATTGGTCTCCACTTTGGCAAAAGTAACAGAGTTCACCCCCTTGAAATGAAAAACATTTAGAATGACTTATCTATATAAAGTTGATAAATAGCAACACCAATGCTTTATCGTTGATGTTGAAAAGTAAAGCAGGAAAGTTTCAAGGAAAACGAAAGAAGAGAGAATAAAGGAAGAGGTACAAAAGTGAAATTATTTTACAAAACAATCTTCGTCAAACATCAAAGTATAATAATAAGAATTATAATACAATAATAAATTAAAACACAACTTGAAAATAAGATATTATACACAATAAGCTTATTATATATATCCACAAGACTTGATACTGTATCCATGAAAGATCTGAGAGTATCCATGGGAGATGTCACAGTATTCACATACGAAGCAAAAAATTCCACAGATGGTTTTAATGGATATTCCCATAATTCTAGGTCAACTTACTAGAATTA
The DNA here is from genome assembly GCF_947242115.1 of Biomphalaria glabrata. Lineage (NCBI taxonomy): Eukaryota > Metazoa > Mollusca > Gastropoda > Planorbidae > Biomphalaria > Biomphalaria glabrata. Next base: position 46,484,069 of record NC_074713.1, on the reverse strand, counting down.
TTTTTTTTTAAATTCAAGAAACCACGGCTTTAAAAAAAAATGCTTTCCACCTTTAACCTTTGAACCTTCACAAAATTTTAAAGGTGAGAACTAGTACCATTTTACAAGAAATGTAAGCTGTATATTGTTTACATTGCTTCATGTAAAAAAAAAAAAAGATATAATTCTCTTTCATTTCTAATGAACAAAAAATTATATAAAGCCTAAGAGAAAGAAACACATTTCTTCCTGCTCAAGATGGAAGAAACAACTTGTCTCTCTAGCGATTGGAGGTAGATTTATCTATTCATTATTCATGGCAATATTCGGACATTTAAATGACATCGTGTTGAATGGGCAGGTAAAACAACAGACAGTGAGACGGAGTCCTAGTGGTGAAAGAAAAGCGAAACAAGAATAGGACTTACTTGAACAAGTGAATGCACTATTAAACAAGGTACACTTCCGGTTTTTTAAGTTCCGGTCATGTTATTATTCTCTATCCTCATAACTATCTATTGCCAGATGTTAATGTTTGCAAAGACCATCGTGGTGATATGTAATGTGTAGTGTGTATGGTGAGGGATACCTATGAAGGCAGACGGACTGTAGAATGTATTCATTATGGCTACAAATCTGCTGAGATATGGATTGCTAGTGGATACATTTCTGCACACATTATTTTTCTGATTATTTCAATTTCATGTTAAAAAAACGGTTTTGTCAAACTTGATTTAAATTTATCTTAAATTAGATGATTGAAATAATTGTCTAATACAAATGTACTGAGGTAAAAACAAAAGTCATAAAGTTGAAAAGATTATGTGCCCTTAGTGAGGATATTTTTAGAAACAGAACTTCAAGAGAGTTGTCTTTCGTTGGTATCTGTCACGAATACTTTCAGATTCCAAGACAAAAGAAAACCTTGCTAGAGAGTCTAAATATTATTAGTTTTGCTTTTTATTTTAAAAGTACGATTTTTAGAAATATTTGTTCGCTTAATTAAATGTGTGTGTAAGTGTGCGTGCGTGTGAAAAGATTAGTGAAAAGATGAGAACGAAAGAGAAGGGTTATACTTATGGAAGGGGAGAAAGAGAAACAAAAATAGAGGGGGAGAGAGAGAGAGAGAAAGAGAGAGACAGAGAGAAAGAAAGAAACAGATGAATAGAAAGAGAATGACGATTTTAGTTGGCGATGTAACTTCGTCAGTCAAGGTCGCCTATGTCTATAAATAGCCGTAGCAAAAACCGGTTCATACTAGACAATAGAGAGGGCTAGTCAAGTTCTATTAACATTCAAAACGTAAGGCATAGTCATGCCCGCCTGTCATTATAAGATAATACCCAAAAAAAAAAAAGAAACCTTTTGAAAGTGTCTTTTCTTCACATAAAACATCATGTGTCTTGTAAGACAAATAAGACTGTCTTTAAAAAAAGAGGTTTCTCGCCCGGCTCCGAGTTGACAATGGCCCTCCATCACTCGTCGTGTGATCGTAATAATCTGTTTCTATTGAAGATCTTTAGTTTCATTGGTAGATTCACCAGGACTCAGACGTCATGATTGGGGATCTATAAATAGACTTTCATTCTTGGCACGAGAACAGCGCGAGCGCGGGATCTCTAGGACCCGGTGCGCGGGTGGGTGTTAGAAGTCTGGTTATTCCAGCTTCCAATGAATGATATGATGAGGTCCGTGCTCTGCGGACTTCTCTTGTAATGTTAGTGGGTTGTTATGATTTTATTATTTTTTTGGTGCCGTGTCTTGGCGCCTTCTTCCTGTTCTACTTACATCCGCATTCGTCAACGGACATGTCCTGGTAGACCTTGAGGATCGTCTTTCCTTGCTCGTCCCTGTAGAGCATGGACATGGGCGACATCTTGATCGGGACGCAACACACCATGGGCACCGAGTTTGGGTTCACCTTGTACACGCGCGCCTGCAGCATGGCGTGGTTGGTGGCTTTGGCAAAGTCCGGCAAGGGCGCCATGCACTCCCCGTGGCAGAAGTAAGCGTTGTACCCGTTGGGTGCCACGATCCAGTCGTTCCAGCCCACCTCGTCGAAGTTGACGTAGAGGCTGTGCCTCTTGCAAATATTTTTTTTCCCTTTCACCTTCTTCCGTTTCTTTTTCCCGCGCTTTTTATTGTTTTTTCTACCATTGTCTTTTTTCGAGGCGCCGCCGCTGGCGTTTCGCTTGTTACGGCGGAGTTTTGTTTTTTTAGGAGACGGCGTTGAGGTGGAAGGGGCACTAGATTTGTCATGCGTGTATGTCACTAGGACCGGCCTTGTGATGGCCCACTCGAGGTCCTGCAGGCTCGCTGCCCTCCTTACCCGAACGTGGTGCTCGGTTGTCAGAACTGGCGCCCTTGACCTTAGCCGAACCTCAAGGCCGTGGTTCACGCCATTTTTCCATTTTAAAATCGCTGGTAGAATGTCAAAAGTTTGCCATCTGGACTTGGTTAGGTCGATCACGTGGGTGTCCAGCAACCTGGTGATGGCTTCGCTGTCGGGCGTTTCCGGGCGCAAGATCTGGTGAATTTCACACCTATGCACAGTGGCGTTGTCTGAGTGGTGCTTTTCTCTGGTCACCAGCCGCCCCGCTGCAGCGTCAAGAAGAGGGTCGTTAAAGCTCGACCCCGTGTTGATGTAAAGTCTTAGCTCCGCCCCTGTTAAAATTTCATTTTCGGGGATTGATTTGACATCAAAAGAAATATGTGCACACAAGGGAGGCTTGCATCGTCCATTTTCTTCATCTGCAACAACAAAAACAAAAAAAGGGTAATTAGTAAATGTATATTGTAACAACACTTGTGCCAGATGTAACAACATGCACGATGTTACGATGTGTTGTTATGCCGGGGATTTTACTTGAATTCAATAGTTAACAAAAATGACGATCTAGAATCATAATTGACGACTCTTTGATAAAACAAAACTCTGGAACTTTATTAAATACAACGTAAGTACAGTTTATGTACAAATTATAAATCATGAAACATATTACAAAGGCTTTTCAAACAGAGCTCCTAGAAACGTGACTGGCTATAAGGACATTATTTTATCGACTAACTTTTACTACCGCCAATTCTCTGGCGCTAACTCTTTTCAAAAATGTCTTTGTTTAAATTCAAATCAACCAATAGATTTCAAACATACTAATTACGTCCCTTGGGTAAATCCTGACTTGAAAGTCAAGTGTCTAAATTTGAGGATTAAATCCCGAGACTCATGTCGAGGGCTTATATTACTTTCAAAAAGTGAAATGTACAAACAATTCTATAATGTAATCTGTGACATATTACCCCCCTCTCCATTTAGCATTTGTATGGTAATAGAAATGCTCATATGTATTAAAATATTTAAATATACACAAAATACCATACATGAAATTAAAGAAAAATGGTTGAGGTAACATATGACAAAATAAAGTCAACTTGGAGATAAAAAAATATGTAAATGCAGTGAATAAAATTATTGATGACTTTGAACACCTGTTCCGCTATTCAAGTGGTTATGAAAATGAGACAATGCTTGTCATGAACAATATCAAAAATTGTACAAAGCATAATACTTGGATAAATTAAATCTTGAATTGAATAGGTTATGAAGCTTCATGATGAAATTAAAATATGACATTATAACTCATTTGTGAAAATGTGTACATGGGAAAAAATATATTGCATATGAAAAATTGACATAGAAAAATAATTGTGATAGTACATGACAATCTTCTGAGAAAATAATACTCAATGTGATCAATCTTCTGAATAATAATACTCAATGTGAAATAAATCTTAACATGTGTGAAGCAATGAAAAATTCCAATTATATGTCATGTATCTGTACTATTATAATAGGATATATGCAATAATATTCGACCTGAAATAAAATGCACATGATTTAAAAATTAAAATGTCTGATGCATGTCATATGCAAAGATGCTGAAACATAAAAGTATCTTGAATGAGTGACTTTCCTCAGTGGGTTGCTTGGTGCTGAAATAAATACAACATCTGATATAGAACTCCTGTGGAAAAAATGAGTAGACAAATTAATTGATTAAGTACAACTGAACACTGTTCTTCCTTGACGAGTATGAATGATAATGGATCAAGTGGCACTAAATATGCTATAGTACATATGTAGAGTAGAAATGTAAAGTTCGGAACCCTTCTGAATTGCCGACATGGATGTGCATGTGCGTTTTCTAAACTTGAAGAAAAGGTCTTTCAGTTTATGAAGCTGTTGTCTCCATGTCATAATGATCTCACAGATAATGTCTGATTGAACCGCGTTTGAGTTTGGTGAAAATAAGAACTGTCCGAAACCAAAACTCAATTTTCTGGTTGATGAACTTTGACGCTGTAGAACAATGGTAGCAGAATGCTTTGCATTAGAATGTTCAATAGAGCAATGACTGAACATGTCTGAGTTCAATCGGTCAATACAGTAATGTTGAAGAAGTTCATTTGTTCCTTTCTGAAGAAAAGTTGCCCTTTGAGTGGACGGATGAAACTTGGTGTTGTCAATGTTGTTGCTCTCTGAGTTGCTTTCAAATTGCAGTACTGGAAATGTCTCAGAAACACTGGTAAGGAAATCTGCACGGTCTGTAAACACTTTAATGTTCTTCACTGTTTGTAGTGCTATGTCATTCAGAGTGATGACCTTGGGAATGTCAATTTGATTTGCTGCTGCTATGTCATCCAGAGTGATGACCTTGGGAATGTCAAATTGATTTGATGCTGCTAATGAAACATCTATCTCAGGAATGGGTGTTGATGATGTTTCTTCTTCTTCCTCAGGAATAGTTGCTAAGCTTGTAAAATGTTCAACTTCTGCTTTGATGTCTTCATTATCTGTTTCATGGTAATGTTCAAACATATGAACATGAAATACTTTGGTAACCTTGTTGACATTGATTTCATAAAGCAGGTTGGAAATCTTTCTGGTGATGGTAAATGGACCTTGCCATTTGTAGAATAGCTTGTTACTCCAATCTGGTAACAGTAAATTGATTTGATCTCCTTGAGCAAAATATCTTGATTTCATGTGTTCATGTAATATTCTTTGACTTTCAATGTTCTTGGTTGTGATGGCTTCTTGAGTTGACTCACATTCTTTCAAATGAGGAATACTTGTATGAGTGTTAGAGTCAAGTTGCATAGTTTTTCTTTTGTCTGGTATAGCCAAAGTTGATTGAATATAAGTATCTGCTTCTGGTTCATGAGACTTGTCTTGATTGTAGCAAAATTGTTCAATGCATATCATAGTATTTGATGCAGTCTTATTCAAGTCTTGATGGACTTCAGTTTGACCAGTTAGAGTTCTTGTATCATTGTTAGAGACTCTGGGCATGTCGTCTTGTTCTTCAAAGTTCAACAATGGACATTCGGGAATTGGAGGTGGACTTATGACCGGTAGGGATGGGCTTGATGTAACTGGGGGTGTCCATGTTGAATGTTCTTGATTGTTGCTGGCTACTGGACTAGTAACTGGGGTAGCCATGTGATTATTTTGGCTAACTTGCTCAGGTGCCAAATGTTCTTGTTGTCTGGACATGGATCTTGTCATTACTGCCAAACATTTTTGACCTTGCTGTATGGCATTTGTACATTCAGCAAGTTCTTGAGGAGTGCATTCTTTAACTCCTTCTATGTTTCCAATGATTAGGTCCACTGGTAGATTGGGTGTTACTAATGCTTTTGTTTGACCACTGAAGAATGGTGTAGTAACATAAATGATGGCTTCAGGTAACTTGCTGACAGTTCCGTTGAATGCAGTGACTTGGACGTGGTTGCCTGTGAAACGGTTTGCGTGTACGAAGCGTTCATGTACTAATGTGGACGTGCTTCCGGTGTCACGAAGAACTTCCACCTTCTTGTCTCCTACAAAGCCTGGATAAAATTTGAGACCATTGGACTTTGCAATGACTGTCATAGTTGAATGCTCATTGTAATAGCTTCTGTTATATGAGCTTCTGTTTGGCATATATTGTGGTCTGGAGTCCTGTGAATGACTTCTGTAGCGAGGTTTGTTGTTATCTGGTTTATTATTTCCAGGTGTTTTGTTGAGATTGTATTGCTCTCTATTGCTGTATCTTTGAGTTGGTGATGTGGGTCTATCAAAATTTTGATTTTTGGAGACTGCCAGTTTTTTCCAACATTCATGAGTTTGGTGACCCTTTTTATGGCAATACGAACATTCTGTGGTTCTGCTGCGGCATTGAGATGTGAAATGCCCTAGTTTATGACATTTGTTGCATTTGACTTTGTCATCTGACTTATATCTTGCATTTTTGTCTTGAGCAAAGCAGACAAAATTTTCTTCAACAGATGGTTTGACTGACTTGTTTGGATAGGCTGCTCTATATTGTCTGATGATCTTGGTTAATGTCTGTATATCAGTAGGATTTCTCTCTATAATATAGGATTGAATATCTTCTGAGTGAGCATGGGTGATGTTGTCGATAATAATATGTTGACGAAGAGCTTGGTAACTTTCTTCTATTTTTGCCATGGATACCCATCTATCAAACCACATTGACATATTAGCTACAAAAATTTGAGGATCATCATTTTGCTGTGGCCTTTCATTATAGAATTTCTTTCTATAGTTGGCTGAGGTTGCTCCGTATTGGCGCAGTAGAGCTTCCTTGATATCAGAGTAAGTGCTGCGTTCATTGATGGACAGTTGTGAGCAAATGTTGACAGCTTTGCCAGTCAAGAGGGTAAGGAGTGAGCTCGACCAATGTGCTTCAGGTAGACCGGATGTTGTAGCTATTTCTTCAAATCTTATGAGATACGAGTCCATATTGTCAATGTTTTCGTTGAAAGCCGATATTTTGTTCATTAATCTGTATTTGTCAAACATATTTGATTGACCTTGAATTGGAATGCTTTCTTTATTTTCTTTATTTTGTTTTTCGAATTCCATTTTTTCTTTTTCATGTTGCCTTTGTTTCTCGGCTTCTTGCCTTTGTTTCTCGGCGTCTTGCAATTTTTTTTCTTCTAATTGCATGCGTTTTTCAGATTCTTGCTCTTGGTATTCTTTTTCTTCTTGTTTCTCTGCCCACTGCCACTGGTCTGGTTTTGGGATATGCTTTTCTTTGGCTAATTCTATTAATTCGAAGAATCGTTGTGTTCTAGCACTGGAAGCCATATTTAATTTTTTTGTTAGTTTCTTGTATTGGAGCAAAATGTTCAATATCTGGATTTTGGCTTTATCTCAGATATAATAATAATATAATGAAAAAGTTCTTGAAGCCTCAATTTGCTAATAAATTCTTGACAGTAGACTTGTAGTTACTGGAGTCGTATGATTGAATATATAGATCTATTGAGCCGATGTACTTTTTACTGGTTTAACAGTTGGTTAAATCTGGTCTTCTGTTTACTTTGTGCTGCACAAATGATTGTTTACTGGTCTTCTTTATAATGCCAGTTATTTGATTTACTGGTCTTTTTTTTATATCGCCAGTTATTTGATTTACTGGTCTTTTATATTGCCAGTTATTTGCTTTACTGGTCTTTTTTATAATGCCAGTTATTTACTTTACTGGTCTTTTTTTATAATGCCAGTTATTTACTTTACTGGTCTTTTTTATAATGCCAGTTATTTGATTTACTGGTCTTTTAATAATGCCAGTTATTATGTATATTGGTCTTATTCCTTTTGCCAATTACATATAATAATAGATTTCGTGAGTTAGACGTAACTCTAACGAAAATCTTTATAAAAGAATTATCGATAACCAACTGACCTGTTAAACACAGAAATTCTGTCCTCCGTTAAATAAGAATGAAGTTCCTTTGAAGAGTTTAGAAATTGGTCCTAGATCTTGAATAAATTTCGTTAAAAGTTGTCCATGAACTTTTATTCGTCGGAGAGTGCCAATGTAACAACACTTGTGCCAGATGTAACAACATGCACGATGTTACGATGTGTTGTTATGCCGGGGATTTTACTTGAATTCAATAGTTAACAAAAATGACGATCTAGAATCATAATTGACGACTCTTTGATAAAACAAAACTCTGGAACTTTATTAAATACAACGTAAGTACAGTTTATGTACAAATTATAAATCATGAAACATATTACAAAGGCTTTTCAAACAGAGCTCCTAGAAACGTGACTGGCTATAAGGACATTATTTTATCGACTAACTTTTACTACCGCCAATTCTCTGGCGCTAACTCTTTTCAAAAATGTCTTTGTTTAAATTCAAATCAACCAATAGATTTCAAACATACTAATTACGTCCCTTGGGTAAATCCTGACTTGAAAGTCAAGTGTCTAAATTTGAGGATTAAATCCCGAGACTCATGTCGAGGGCTTATATTACTTTCAAAAAGTGAAATGTACAAACAATTCTATAATGTAATCTGTGACATATATGAAGTATTTTTGTTCCTAATCCATTTTAAGGTTAATTCTGAAAATTGAAAATGTTTTGGTTTCTATTTTCAGTAAAAACCTTCATCATTTCGGAGCCTATCAATGGCATGCAAGCAGGGCCGTCCTTAGGCCACTGCAACCTATGCCGCCGCAGTGGGCCCCACTCTTTTATCGGCTCGTGCTAATTCTAGGTGTAAATTATTAACTTAAACCATTATAACTTATAAATAATAGCTGTGTTTTCACTGCCTCTTAATTTTCCAGGGCCTTATGGGAAACTCCTTAATTTATTATATCTCCTGAAAAATAGACAAATTGTCATTTTGGGATGCCAATCGTACGCGCGATTAAAAAAAACGGTATTGGCAGATTTCATTTAATAAAAATTTATTGTAAAGACAAATGTACTTTCTAATGCAAAATATTAAGTTTGACATTATGCTTATCCTTAACCAGACTGGGCCCCGTACTATCCGTTTCGCATAGGGCCCCGCAATTGTTAGACAAGAAGTGACAAGACAAGTTTTTTCTAAGCAACTGTGGGAACGATCTGAGCGTTGAGTGGACAAAATGACATCTCTGAGATTTGACACACAGACATTTCTGAGATTTGACAGACACAGACATTTCTGAGATTTGACAGACAAAGACATCTCTGAGATTTGACAGACAAAGACATCTCTGAGATTTGACAGACACAGACATTTCTGAGACTTGACAGACAAAGACATCTCTGAGACTTGACAGACACAGACATCTCTGAGACTTGACAGACAAAGACATCTCTGAGACTTGACAGACAAAGACATCTCTGAGACTTGACAGACAAAGACATCTCTGAGACTTGACAGACAAAGACATCTCTGAGACTTGACAGACAAAGACATCTCTGAGACTTGACAGACAAAGGCATCTCTGAGACTTGACAGACAAAGACATCTCTGAGACTTGACAGACAAAGACATCTCTGAGACTTGACAGACAAAGACATCTCTGAGACTTGACAGACAAAGACATCTCTCAAACCTAAAGTAAAACATTCATTTATGTCGCCGGTCCTGAGTTAAGGTATAGTCAGGAAACTTTGTACAGTCGTACCGTTGAGAAGTGCCACTTCACTCTTTGTTGCAGAATGTATGTGTTTCCAAGGTTAAAATGAAGAAAGTAAGCAAGAGTTATTGAACTTGTAGAATGATGAAACTACGAAAGGGTCTTTCATAATGTATGCTAAGAACGAGAGAAGACCCAGAAACTTGAAAGAGTAAAGACCTTTTCTTGTAGAAAGTTACATTTTGTTAAAAATATCATTTCATATCATTGTTTCTAGATTCGTATCTTATCTGAAGTTGAATTTATCTATATTGTTAATAAAATGTTATACTAAGCTTTGTTTTGAAAAGAAATGTGTTCAACTTATTTCAAGTTTATTTCATTAAAATGATATTACGCCTACACCAGTTTTACTTGTACCAGCGGCCTGACGCTACGAACCAACGATCGACGTAACACTCCAAAACATGTCTTTTAACTCCTAAACATATCTTTTAACTCCTAAACATGTCCGTGTCTTAAACGTTTCCGTTAACTCCTAAACATGTCTTTTAACTCTTAAACATGTCTTTTAACTCTTAAACATGTCCGTTAGCTCCTAAACATGTCCGTTAGCTCTTAAACATGACCGTTAGCTCCTAAACATGTCCGTTAGCTCTTAAACATGACCATTAACCCCTAAACATGTCACACAAGGAAAATACACGGGAAATCGACTAATCATGTTGCTACATACGCGAACGGTCCAAAGGGCGATTCTCTTGGCCTATCAAAACAATACAGGCCAAATTTGGGAACCAACAAAAAGGACATTAGAGAGAATAGTAGTATGGCATCAGATAATGAGCTAGTCCATTAACCGGATGTCAGCAGCTGAAAAAAAAAAACAGCTTTTATATCCATTGACCCCCCCCCCCCCGCTTTTTTAAATATTCTTTTTGGTTTTGGATAAGAAGAGGGGAGGAGGGGGGTTGTTGAAGCCAGAGATTTACTTGTGTTAATAGTCCTTTGTGTACAAGTCCAGTCCACCGGACTGTTTGAATTGCCAACACAAAAATTGATTCAACACATCAAAAAAAAAAAAAAACTTCCTTCAATGAATAAAGCAACAATTAAAATGAATACCTAGACACAGTTGTTTGTTTGTTTTCCTGCCAAAATTTATATATAATATATATCGACTTGAGAAACTGATTTTAGAAAATGGAATGTACAGGGTAAGTCATATGTAATAATTAATGAAAGAAAACACTAGGCGTGCTTCTAAAAATTAATCAAATGTGTCCACAATGGGCTGTCATAGAATCGATTTTATTTTGGCCAGACATTAGTAATTTCACCGAAACTGTAAATCACAGGACTCTCGAACTTGCCAGGCTAGCAAAGAATCTCTAATCTTTTCGTTAAAATAAAAGAAAAAAAAAATTCGTAGGACTAGAAGGGAGAAAAAAAAAAGGGGGGGGGGGGGGAGGGGGGGCGTACAACCATGTGCAGCGCCCACTCGTCCACCTCCGCCCTTTTTTTTTTTTGTGTTTGTTTTGTTTATCGAGCCCCCTGCTATGCGCCGTCTAGACGGTGACCTTCGTTGACCCCTCGAGGTACAACAAGGGGGGAGGGAAAGTGTATCTGACTACACGAAGTTTCAAGTCTCAAGAACTGGATTTGAAAAAAAAAAATTATAAAAAAATGGGGGGAGGGGGGGGGATGCGAATGATACAGGAAGACTAAGACACGGAGAGGCTACTCAAGGTCAAACGATGCTCACATATAAACGCCCCCCCCCCCCCCAAATTCGACTGTTGAATGTCAGCGCCCTGGTCTCAATCTACGTGGTCCTTTATAAAGTATTTCTATCAGAAACTATAAAGATACAGTCAACGAATGGCTTTTTTTTTTTTTGATTATGCATGGGGGGGGGGGGGGGTGTAGGGCGTCTTTACAGATATTTATACAGCCTTGATAGGGCGGAAACTAGGACGAAATGCAAACAGCTGTAGGGGCAAAATGGTGGCGAAATTGTGACTGTGGTACAGTGACCAACCGTAACCTCAGAACTTGGAATCTCGCGCTTAAACGACATTTTAATTTTTTTTCCAAGCTATTTCGACGAAGACTCTCTATGCACTTGATGGGTAGACTTAGCTGGCATTTCCGGTGACCACTTGACTAGTGTGGGGTACAGCATTGGATGAGCTTGACCTCAAAAACTCTCATGGGCGACCAGGCTTCAAATTTTAAAATACCTAGACATCATTATTACCTGGACGCTCAACCGAGACCAATCGTTATATTATTTATTATTATCTGCAATGTCGCAATCGGTGGGCAGTGGAGAACAATAGTTCGTTGCCACGTCACAGGTCTGTACGACGTGGCAACGAGCTGTTGGATCTTCCCTGCCCACAGGTTGCGACGTCACAGGTCAGTGTTGAGGCCTTCTATAACGACTGGTCTCGACTCAACCAAGAACTCCGTGTTTAGTCAAGGCTATCTTCAGCTACGAAGGTCACGGTTTGGCAGACGATCGCATAAAGTTGACGCTGAGGGATATGCCTCGGACTTTTTACCACCAAACTGACACAAGTGTGACAACATAATATGTCGATTTTGCGCAAACCTTACCTATCGATGAGAGCCGAAAACTCGAATGAGCCTCACATGGGGTGAATATACACTTTAGCCAGGTGCACTATTATCGTTGAACCCACCTGTGCATCCTGCAATGTCCTGAATATTCTTTAGGTCAGAGTCGGCCCTAATGTTTAGGTGTATAGGGGCATTGTAGGTCACAGCAGAGGTTCTGCTATAAACGAATATATGTAGATATGTCTAGATCTCTAAGTGTCCGTGTTTTGTAGCATTTAGGACCCCAACGATATGCAAGTTCCTGGTCACGACTAATGCCTCTTATTAGACTCAGGATCACGTCTTATTAAAGATAAGTTCAGGCCTTATTCCTCTTATATTTGACCAGATTTACAAAGAAGCTTAAAGATACATGTTGCCACATCCTTTGTTATGGTAAGTGAATTTATATTATCATTATTATCTTCAACTTATCATTATGTCTATATTGTATCAGATAATATGTTTATATCTTATAATCGTGTCTACATTTTGTCATTGTGTGTACATCTAATGAAACCTGAGTAGTTTTATTCCCAGCGGCGCTGTGACCGAGTGATAAAACGCTTGACGTCCGAACCCATGGACCAATCGTAAACAAACAACATTTAGTTACGTGATTCTCTCTCTTCTAAACAAATTTCGATCTAATTTTAATATACAATGGCTATCACGTGACAGTTTTTTTTCCGTTGTTTTATCAATATTATCACGTGACTAAATGTTGTTTGTTTACGATTGGTGAATGAGGTCCATTCCAATTCCTCACTCCACAAAATTTTAATGGGTACCTGACAAACGCTGGATAAGTACAGGAGGCTGTTCGTTGTACATACGTCGCAAGGTCTGAAATGGGTTTGGCTCCCAAACGAGAGGTCTCGGGTTCGCCTCTGGGATTTTGAACTTCGGAACTTTTTCAAGGACGCCCCTGACTCTAATGGGTACCTGACATAATTTGAGGACAGTAAAAGCGATTGGTCGTTGTGCTAGCCATATGGCACCCTCGTTAAACATCGTCCATAGAAACAGATCACGTCTGCCCTATTGGTCACAAGGTCTGAAAGGGCTACTTTACCATTCAGTAGAGTGCCTCTACTCATGAAGTTGTTCTAATTTCTAATTATCTGTTCAAGCCCCCAATCTCTATCACTCGATATGTGCAGTCGCCCGAGAAACAAAACAAATGAATGTGACGTCATCTAAGGGAAATATGACTGCCCAGTTACAGGTCGGATTTCCTTTTATCCCAGATCATAATAACACCGAATAAATTGGTGGAAAAAAATGTTAAATGCGTGATAAATTAAGTGACAGATTCTGCAGTTAAAAAAAAAGAATTCGTTGTTTTTTTTTCTTAAATCCTAAGTTCACACAGTCTCCCGACTTCCTGCATTAGCTAGGTATTTTGAAATGGTTAACTTAATCTTTTCTTATGGTCAGAATTTCTTTTAGGGGCTTGGGGTAATGGGGGTGAGAATGATAATAATTAATAGCAATCATAATTAATAACAATACACATTGACAGAACACTGGAGAAAAAATAAAAGGACTTCAAGACAGTTTAATACGGTGTTTCCTAAGCGCTTTAGTTCTTGATAAATCATTAAAAAAAATGTCTACATCAAAGAAGTGTCCGCGAAAAACAAAGATCAGCGGCCTAGACTTATCAGTTGACTTATGACTGGAAACATGATGACTGTTGTAAAGATTAGTCTTCTCTAGCCCCACCCCCACCCACTAAATAGAGATTACAAGACTCTCTCTCTCTCTCTCTCTCTCTCTCTCTCTCTCTCTATATATATATATATATATATATATATATATTATATGAGATTATAGGTTACTGCATTAATTTCATATATATCTATATATAAGGGTTTGAAGGTTTGTAACTAAATCAAGTGTTACTCCTCTACGCTAGTAACATGTTTTCACTTAACTTAACCCCCAACGCTTTTTCCCCCTTTTCCACACTCCACCCTTCAGCGTCACCACACAAACATATAATCCACAATTTCCCGCCCTGCCCTCTCCCCGCCCCCTTTTTTTTCCGCGTAAGCCACCCTTGTGGCCCCCCTGAACCTCACTGCTCCGTTAACCTACCATGATACATCTCAAACATATTATGTATCCGTTCAGCTCAAAGGTACGTGTTTTTTATCCGCAGCGCCGCTAAGACTGCCTCATTTCGAGTCCCCCCGATTTTTTTTCCTTCTCGTCTGCGACGCCCCTTCACCCAATGTCCTCCCCCCCCCCCCTTCCACCTCCGCAATACCGTCCTTTTTTTCCCCCGACTCCACCTTAGCTACCAAACTTCCGAGCGCCTAACTGTCGCCTGAAAATACACTTTGCGGTCAGCTCCGAGAGTTTAGGGAAAGGGAGACAAAAAATAGAAGCAGACGCAACCAAAAAAAAAAAAATGGCCGATAGGGCGGGAGGGAATGCATAGGGAGTCCCACGTTAAAGTAACCACGGTAGCCCAGGGTATTTGGATATGTAACTTATTTGTTTTTTAAGCTAATCGTGTCCGGTAGAGAGGGAGAGAGAGAGGGAGGGAGGGAGGGAGGAGAGAGAGAGAGAGTGAGAGGAAGGAGGCGAGTAACGATAGGGCTCTTTATAGATAAGGGGGCGCCAGAAAGTTTCTGCCTAAATCTAGGGCGCAATGTTGGTCTAGAGATGGGGCTGCATGTTATCGCCCGAGAGTGGTATAAAGGGAATCTAGACCATCTTTAGAGAGGGAGGGGGAGATCTAGGGGAGATAATCTACACATTCTCTTCTGTCCCCAAGTGATTAAGTTGTGGGACACACTTTCGATTGTCGCTCTTAGTTGTACGCGAAACTTTTTAAGTATAGCAAACACACATACACATTCGTACCCACAAACACACTTATATATTTACACACACACACACACACTTACAGATGTACAGAGTCGGTTTATATGAACGTTGATGGGTCTCGTCCTTAAAAGTATGTTCCTATGAAACAGCTCTCGCAGCATTAGCTGGGCGTCTTAATCCAAAGTGTCCAGCGGGTTTGTTTTTAAACCTTCTGTCTTTTCAATCTAGCGTATTTCTGGGCTTATTTGTTGACTTATTTGTTGACTTATTTGATGA
This sequence comes from Biomphalaria glabrata, assembly GCF_947242115.1. Classification (NCBI taxonomy): domain Eukaryota; kingdom Metazoa; phylum Mollusca; class Gastropoda; family Planorbidae; genus Biomphalaria; species Biomphalaria glabrata. The sequence continues at coordinate 46,468,903 of NC_074713.1, read as the reverse complement.
CTTGTTGACTTATTTGTTGACTTATTTGATGACTTGTTGACTTATTTGTTGACGTGTTTGATGACTTGTTGACTTATTAGTTGACGTGTTTGTTGACCATTTTTTTTACTTGTTGACGTATTTGTTGACTTGTTTTTATTTGTTAAATTATTTGTTGAATTGTTGACTTATTTATAGACTTTTTTGTTTGTTGACTTATTTGTTGACTTATTTTTGACATATTTGTTGACTTATTAGTTGCCTTTTTGAATTATTTGTTGACTTGTTTATTGGCTTGTTGACGTATTTGTTGACTTATTTGTTGACGTGTTTGTTGACCATTTTTTTTACTTGTTGACGTATTTGTTGACGTATTTGTTGACTTATTTGTTGACTTATTTGTTGCCTTGTTGACTTATTTGTTGCCTTGTTGACTTATTTGTTGGCTTGTTTGTTGGCTTGTTTACTTATTTGTTGATTTAATCGTTGACTTATTAGTTGACTTGTTGACTTATTTATTGACTTATCTATTGACTAATTTGTTGAATTATTTATTGACTTGTTTTTATTTGTTGACTTATTTGTTTTACTTGTTGATTTATTTGTTGACTTATTTGTTTTACTTGTTGATTTATATGTTGATATATTTGTTGACTCATTTAATGACTTATTTGTTGACTTATTTGTTGATTTATTTGTTGACTTATTGATTTTTTATTGACTTATTTGTTGACGTGTTTGTTGACCTTTTTTTTTTACTTGTTGAAGCATTTGTTGACTTATTTGTTGACTTATTTGTTGACTTTTTTTTTACTTGTTGACTTATTTTATTTTTTTACTTATTTTAGGCACCGCGCCTCCTGATGTCCTAACATACCGAGATGAAAATTTCACCTTCTATAAAATCAAGTTTCAAACTCGACACTCAGTCTGCTATGATTCAGATTAAACCCACGACCACCTTTACACACGTCTATATGTGTAGTTTTGAATTGAATTCACCTTACGTAATGGATAACCTCCCTTTGGTTCTACTCCGAGTCCACCCAGCTGCAATGGGTACCTGACGTTAGTTGGGAATAAGTAAGGCGGTTGTGCTGGCCTCATGACACCCTCGTTAACCGTGGGACACAGAAACAGGTCGTAAGGTCTGAAAAGGAAACTTTACTCTGTTTTAGGGGGTAATTGTGTGTGTGTGTGTGTTTGTGTATTGGTGTGGTGGAGGCCAAAATTGGAATGAGATTAAGTAAAAGAGATAAAAAGAGAAATAGAAAAGAGTGATACAGAAAAAGAGATAAAAAGATGACAGAATGAGAAAGAGAGAGAGAGAGAGAGAGAGAGAATGGGAAGAGTGAGATATATTGGAAGGTGAGACATAAAGAAAGACAGAGGAAAGACACAGAAAGACAGAACAAGAGATGGACAAGAATTCAGGGAATGCCACAATTGCATTGTCTTTTAATATATACCCCCCCCCCTTCTTTTTTTTTTTACTCCCTACAGATCAAAGGGCGCATCCTACAAAACCAATGCTATCAGTGTTTTAATAGTGGAGGCTGTGGAAGAAAGACGTATAGGCGTGGCGAGGGTTAGGGTACTGTTTATTCCAGAAACACAGAGGGAGTAAAAGAAATAGGGCGCGGAGAAGAAAAGCAGGGTCGTGGTTTCATCGTTACTCATAATTCACCCTGACAACAAAGATGGGCCCCCTGGGGCGGTGGTAATCGTTAAGGGTAGCCACAGGTGGGCCCCCGGGTACTGCTATATTTCACTAGCTTTTACAGTCCGGACGGCATGTCTGAGGGATGTCGTGTATCTTAGCACAGTAGGGTAAGGAAGGAAGGAAAGAGAAAGAACGGAAGAAACAAAATAAAAGAAAGAAAGAAAATGAAAAGTGAAGTAAGAAACAAAGAACAGAAAGAAAGAATGAACAGAAAGAAAGAAAGATTGAACAGAAAGAATGAACAGAAAGAAAGAAAGATTGAACAGAAAGAAAGAAAGAATGAACAGAAAGAAAGAAAGATTGAACAGAAAGAAAGAATGAACAGAAAGAATAAAAGAATGAACAGAAAGAAAGAAAGAATGAACAGAAAGAAAGAATGAACAGAAAGAAAGAAAGATTGAACAGAAAGAAAGAATGAACAAAAGAAAGAAAGAATGAACAGAAAGAAAGATTGAACAGAAAGAAAGAATGAACAAAAGAAAGGAAGAATGAACAGAAAGAAAGAAAGAAAGAATGAACAGAAAGAAAGAAAGAAAGAAAGAAAGAACAGAAAGAAAGAATGAACAGAAAGAAAGAAAGATTGAACAGAAAGAAAGAATGAACAAAAGAAAGAAAGAATGAACAGAAAGAATAAAAGAATGAACAGAAAGAAAGAAAGAAAGAATGAACAGAAAGAAAGAATGAACAGTAAGAAAGAATGAACAGAAAGAAAGAATGAACAGAAAGAAAGAAAGATTGAACAGAAAGAAAGAATGAACAAAAGAAAGAAAGAATGAACAGAAAGAAAGAATGAACAAAAGAAAGAAAGAATGAACAGAAAGAAAGAAAGAAAGAATGAACAGAAAGAAAGAATGAACAGAAAGAAAGAATGAACAGAAAGAAAGAAAGATTGAACAGAAAGAAAGAATGAACAAAAGAAAGAAAGAATGAACAGAAAGAAAGAATGAACAGAAAGAAAGAAAGATTGAACAGAAAGAAAGAAAGAATGAACAGAAAGAAAGAATGAATGAACAGAAAGAAAGAATGAACAAAAGAAAGAAAGAATGAACAGAAAGAAAGAAAGAAAGAATGAACAGAAAGAAAGAATGAACAGAAAGAAAGAATGAACAGAAAGAAAGAAAGATTGAACAGAAAGAAAGAATGAACAGAAAGAAAGAAAGAATGAACAGAAAGAAAGAATGAACAGAAAGAAAGAAGGATTGAACAGAATGAATGAACAGAAAGAAAGAAAGATTGAACAGAAAGAAAGAAAGAATGAACAGAAAGAAAGAAAGATTGAACAGAAAGAAAGAATGAACAGAAAGAAAGAATGAACAGAAACAAAGAAAGAATGAACAGAAACAAAGAAAGAATGAACAGAAACAAAGAAAGAATGAACAGAAACAAAGAAAGAATGAACAGAAACAAAGAAAGAATGAACAGAAACAAAGAAAGAATGAACAGAAAGAATGAACAGAAAGAAAGGCAGAATAAACAGAAAGAAAGAAAGAATGAACAGATAGATAGATAGATAGATAGATAGACAGACAGATAGATAGATAGATAGATAGATAGATAGATAGATAGATAGATAGATAGATAGATAGATAGAGAGACAGACAGACAGACAGACAGACAGACAGACAGACAGACATATATATAGGTAGATAGATAGATAATTAGATAAATAGATAGATATACAATCAGACAGACAGACAGATAGACAGACAGACAGACAGACAGACAGATAGATAGATAGATAGATAGATAAGATAGATAAGATAGATAAGATAGATAGATAGATAGATAGATAGATAGATAGATAGATAGATAGACAATAGACCACTCCTCCATATAAGGGATGGTGATGTTGAGGCCACAAAACTCTAAATTTAGATTCAAACCAAATTCCTCAATGATGATAAAACTATAATTTCTATGACGTCACACAATGTGTCATCGGTAGGACATAATTCATCCCTCTCGTCGCCCATACCTCTCCCCTTTCCCTAACGTCGTCTCGGACTGTGGGCCAATGTTGTGACGGAAGGTGAAAAAAAAAATGACCTGACCTACAATGTGTTACTATTTTCTAATTAGGCCACAAATAGTTTTTTTCTTTTTTCCTTAAACTTAGAGACCCGAGCGTGAAAACTTCGCAAACCAATTTCCTGTGGACACCGCACCACTATAAGATAGCTAGATTATATGTTCTGTTTATACGGATTGAAATACGATAATAGAGATAAAACAACACAGTATGAAAAGACTCGAGGCGACTTCATGGTTTTCAAAGGTAGAGTCTAAAGCCAACTCTTTATTACGTCACTTCCTGACAATCGTTTTTTTTTTTTTAACAACAAACAATAACGAAATGCATGAACATACAATCAGTAGCTACTGGAACGATTTAGTCGGGAGCAAGCTCCTATTATCCTAGATGAGTTTCCAAAATATCGAACTAATTAATACAAAATAATTTGAAAAGTGAGCAACAAGACCTAAAATCTATGACGAGACTGCTACGAAATAGACTAGATAGATATAACATAAGCACAAATTGTTAGGAAACAAATACAGGGACATACGAGATAGTTGTTGGCCAGCCTCTGGTAATTGGATGTCCTAGGTGAAGTGAATTCGGTGGCCCCAAATGAAGATTAACAAGGTTACAAAAGACAGTTTGTGGGGAAACACAAACTCAAAATCGGCCCCCGAATTGGTCCACCCAGGCAGGTAAAAAAGGCAGGTTTCAATATTTTCAGAAAGAACACCAGAATGCAATTCTATCAAGGACAAATGAGAGAGAAGAATGGAGAAAGTAAGATGATCTTGTGTGGTGCCCAGCGGTCTTGCAGACCAAACGACAGGTGAAAGTGAATGTGAAGTTAGATGTGAACCTGGCCTACCTGATGTCTTATAATGTATATCTAATAGATCCCAATGTTTTGTAAAGGGTCAATCTCTTATTTGTAAAGAAAAAAAATCCTTTCAAGAGTTAAATAGTTATGTTCAGACTGTGAGAATTGCACAATAATGTAAAAAAAAAACTATTTATAAATTGTTGTTTTAAATTATGTCCAACTTAGATCTATATGCAGACTAAATAGATTTTTCCTCTTTTAAAAAAAGTAAACTTTTTTTTTTGTTAATGTAGTAATTAGTATGACAGAACTTACATAACATAGCAATACAAATGTAAAACAAAAAAAAAAGTTTTGACAAAAAACTAAAACCGTTCTCATAAATGTGTTAAAAATATGGTAAATAGTAGCCACCCCTAATAAAGAGTCTTCAGTGTTTGTTACTACTAATAGTGAATAGTTGTAAAAGTGGTGTATTTTTATGAAAAAACTGCTTGCGTAAGTGATTTTAATTTTTTTTTTTCGCTTTCAGAAAAGAAAAAAAGTAGCCGTTGCATCAGAACTTTGATTGGTCTAACATATTATGATGTCCGATTTTTTTTCTAGTTTACGTGATCTAAATGGGACGGACGGACGGACACCATAATGGTTTGTGCGCTAGTTGCTAATGACGCGCTATGTTGTTGTCAATGCTCTGTCTGGATAGCAGTCCTTTAGATGGAGCTCTGTTGTTGTTTTAGTTAGTTAGTTTATTTTACTTTTTTTATCTGTGTTGTTGCTCTAAAATCGTTGGTCCTATGATCTTGAGAATGGCGGTCAAAAGGAATGCGTATTTTTCTTGTTTAGGAACACAGGCTTGGGACTCTGCTGGAGTCAAGCCTGATATGGCTTTTTTTAATCGTATTTGGCTATCATCCATGGCATTTGGTTATGGGCTTCGCGAGGCATGTTGAACTGTGGCACTGAGCTTAGTTGTGATATATTTATTTTTAGTCATTTACATAACCTATACTATTGGTACTTCTTCATAATTTATGCTATATTGCATCATTTATTCATTAAACTGTGGTACTTAAACTCTTGTTTTGTTAACTGATATAGGTTAACTTGTTTTGCATAATTATCTTTATATTAATTAATAAATTGTCAGGGGTGTCCAGTCAGACGAGCCACGGCCACATTACAACCACGACAGGATGTTAATAATCAGCGGTAAGGTGGGAAACCCGGTGGATCATAACATACCCTAGATAGACATGTATACCCACCCTGACACTAGGCAACTGCCTAGTTTACCTATGCCTAAAGCCGGCCTTGATAGATTTTAAGATATGATGTACTCACGTCTTTAAAAGTAGATATCAAAGCGCGGTCGGATAAGGGAAATAACAAAATAAAGTACATTTGTATTCAAGTTTTGAAACTGCAGGAGACAATAACATGGGGTCTATAGCACTGACCAGAGGTCTTCAATACATGATCCTAACATGGAGTCTATAGCACTGACCAAAAGTCTTCAATACATGATCCTAACATGGGGTCTATAGCACTGATCAGAAGTCTTCAATACATGATCCTAACATGGAGTCTATAGCACTGACCAAATGTCTTCAATACATGATCCTAACATGGGGTCTATAGCACTGACCAAAAGTCTTCAATACATGATCCTAACATGGAGTCTATAGCACTAACCAAAAGTCTTCAATACATGATCCTAACATGGGGTCTATAGCACTGATCAGAAGTCTTCAATACATGATCCTAACATGGAGTCTATAGCACTGACCAAAAGTCTTCAATACATGATCCTAACATGGAGTCAATAGCACTGACCAAAAGTCTTCAATACATGATCCTAACATGGGGTCTATAGCACTGACCAAAAGTCTTCAATACATGATCCTAACATGGGGTCTATAGCACTGACCAAAAGTCTTCAATACATGATCCTAACATGGAGTCAATAGCACTGACCAAAAGTCTTCAAGACATGATACTAACATGGAGTCAATAGCACTGACCAAAAGTCTTCAAGACATGATCCGAACATGGGGTCTATAGCACTGATCAGAAGTCTTCAAGACATGATCCTAACATGGAGTCTATAGCACTGACCAAAAGTCTTCAATACATAATCCTAACATGGAGTCAATAGCACTGACCAAAAGTCTTCAATACATGATCCTAACATGGGGTCTATAGCACTGACCAAAAGTCTTCAATACATGATCCTAACATGGAGTCAATAGCACTGACCAAAAGTCTTCAAGACATGATCCTAACATGGAGTCAATAGCACTGACCAAAAGTCTTCAAGACATGATCCTAACATGGGGTCTATAGCACTGATCAGAAGTCTTCAAGACATGATCCTAACATGGAGTCTATATAGCACTGACCAGAAGTCTTCAATACATGATCCTAACATGGAGTCAATAGCACTGACCAAAAGTCTTCAAGACATGATCCTAACATGGGGTCTATAGCACTGATCAGAAGTTTCAAGACATGATCCTAACATGGGGTCTATAGCACTGATCAGAAGTCTTCAAGACATGATCCTAACATGGAGTCTATATAGCACTGACCAGAAGTCTTCAATACATGATCCTAACATGGAGTCAATAGCACTGATCAGAAGTCTTCAATACATGATCCTAACATGGAGTCTATATAGCACTGACCAGAAGTCTTCAATACATGATCCTAACATGGAGTCTATATAGCACTGACCAGAAGTCTTCAATACATGATCCTAACATGGAGTCAATAGCACTGACCAAAAGTCTTCAAGACATGATCCTAACATGGGGTCTATAGCACTGATCAGAAGTCTTCAAGACATGATCCTAACATGAAGTCTATATAGCACTGACCAGAAGTCTTCAATACATGATCCTAACATGGAGTCAATAGCACTGATCAGAAGTCTTCAATACATGATCCTAACATGGAGTCTATATAGCACTGACGAGAAGTCTTCAATACATGATCCTAACATGGAGTCTATATAGCACTGACCAGAAGTCTTCAATACATGATCCTAACATGGAGTCAATAGCACTGACCAAAAGTCTTCAAGACATGATCCTAACATGCGGTCTATAGCACTGATCAGAAGTCTTCAAGACATGATCCTAACATGAAGTCTATATAGCACTGACCAGAAGTCTTCAATACATGATCCTAACATGGAGTCAATAGCACTGATCAGAAGTCTTCAATACATGATCCTAACATGGAGTCTATATAGCACTGACCAAAAGTCTTCAATACATAATCCAAACATGGTGTCTATATAGCACTGATCAGAAGTCTTCAATACTTGATCCTAACATGGGGTCTATAGCACTGATCAGAAGTCTTCAATACATGATCCTAACATGGAGTCTATAGCACTGATCAGAAGTCTTCAATACATGATCCTAACATGGGGTCTATAGCACTGATCAGAAGTCTTCAATACATGATCCTAACATGGAGTCTATAGCACTGATCAGAAGTTTTCAATACATGATCCTAACATGGAGTCTATAGCACTGATCAGAAGTCTTCAATACATAATCCAAACATGGAGTCTATATAGCACTGACCAAAAGTCTTCAATACATGATCCTAAGATGGAGTCTATAGCACTGACCAGAGGTCTTCAATACATGATCCTAACATGGAGTCTATAGCACTGATCAGAAGTCTTCAATACATAATCCAAACATGGAGTCTATATAGCACTGACCAAAAGTCTTCAATACATGATCCTAAGATGGAGTCTATAACACTGACCAAAAGTCTTCAATACATGATCCTAACATGAAGTCTATAGCACTGAATAGAGGTCTTCAATACATGATCCTAACATGAAGTCTATAGCACTGACCAGAGGTCTTCAATACATGATCCTAACATGAAGTCTATAGCACTGACCAGAGGTCTTCAATACATGATCCTAACATGAAGTCTATAGCACTGACCAGAGGCTTCAATACATGATCCTAACATGAAGTCTATAACACTGACCAGAGGTCTTCAATACATGATCCTAACATGGAGTCTATAGCACTGATCAGAAGTCTTCAATACATGATCCTAACATGGGGTCTATAGCACTGATCAGAAGTCTTCAATACATGATCCTAACATGAAGTCTATAACACTGACCAGAGGTATTCACTATATGATCCTAAGATGGAGTCTATAGCACTGACCAGAGGTCTTCAATACATGATCCTAACATGGAGTCTATAGCACTGACCAGAGGTCTTCAATACATGATCCTAACATGGAGTCTATAGCACTGATCAGAAGTCTTCAATACATGATCCTAACATGGGGTCTATAGCACTGATCAGAAGTCTTCAATACATGATCCTAACATGAAGTCTATAACACTGACCAGAGGTATTCACTATATGATCCTAAGATGGAGTCTATAGCACTGACCAGAGGTCTTCAATACATGATCCTAACATGGAGTCTATAGCACTGACCAGAGGTCTTCAATACATGATCCTAACATGGAGTCTATAGCACTGATCAGAAGTCTTCAATACATGATCCTAACATGGGGTCTATAGCACTGATCAGAAGTCTTCAATACATGATCCTAACATGGGGTCTATAGCACTGATCAGAAGTCTTCAATACATGATCCTAACATGAAGTCTATAACACTGACCAGAGGTCTTCAATACATGATCCCAAAGCAGGTAGTGGTTATGAAGTCTTCAATACATGATCCCAAAGCAGGTAGTGGTTATGAAGTCTTCAATACATGATCCCAAAGCAGGTAGTGGTTATGAAGTCTTCAATACATGATCCCAAAGCAGGTAGTGGTTATGAAGTCTTCAATACATGATCCCAAAGCAGGTAGTGGTTATGAAGTCTTCAATACATGATCCCAAAGCAGGTAGTGGTTATGAAGTCTTCAATACATGATCCCAAAGCAGGTAGTGGTTATGAAGTATTCAATACATGATCCTAAAGCAGGTAGTGGTTATGAAGTCTTCAATACATGATCCCAAAGCAGGTAGTGGTTATGAAGTCTTCAATACATGATCCCAAAGCAGGTAGTGGTTATGAAGTCTTCAATACATGATCCCAAAGCAGGTAGTGGTTATGAAGTCTTCAATACATGATCCCAAAGCAGGTAGTGGTTATGAAGTCTTCAATACATGATCCCAAAGCAGGTAGTGGTTATGAAGTCTTCAATACATGATCCCAAAGCAGGTAGTGGTTATGAAGTCTTCAATACATGATCCCAAAGCAGGTAGTGGTTATGAAGTCTTCAATACATGATCCCAAAGCAGGTAGTGGTTATGAAGTCTTCAATACATGATCCCAAAGCAGGTAGTGGTTATGAAGTCTTCAATACATGATCCCAAAGCAGGTAGTGGTTATGAAGTCTTCAATACATGATCCCAAAGCAGGTAGTGGTTATGAAGTCTTCAATACATGATCCTAAAGCAGGTAGTTGTTATGAAGTATTCAATACATGATCCCAAAGCAGGTAGTGGTTATGAAGTCTTCAATACATGATCCCAAAGCAGGTAGTTGTTATGAAGTCTTCAATACATGATCCCAAAGCAGGTAGTTGTTATGAAGTCTTCAATACATGATCTCAAAGCAGGTAGTTGTTATGAAGTCTTCAATACATGATCCCAAAGCAGGTAGTGGTTATGAAGTTGTTATGAAGCATTATTTACTCGTTGCTGTACGACTTTTGCCAGAGATTTGTGTGCAAGGGTGCCCGCAGTGGGGTGCAAGGTCGTGCAGGTGCACCCCCCGCCCCTGGGTTATGAGTAGCCGAGTTCTAGCCATTATTTGCACCTTGAAATCAATGAACTTCTTGAAAGTAGCAACTTAGCCAGCAATGCTTCCACAGTACTGTTGCAAGGAGAAACTATTATTGAATAAAAAGAGAATGAGCAAATCAGGAGTTGGCCGACCATGTCTTGACATTTACTTCTCTAGAGACGATCTTTTCCCTTCGCAACTTGAGGATGGATTGACTTCTCCCTTGCAGTGGGGGGGGGGGGGGAGCCTGGGTGGTAAATTTGAGATTGCTAGGCTGCCCACACGTCAACAATCGCCTTTCCTTATACTGACCAGATCCAAATTAGTTGGAGAGCCATCGCAATTTGGGGTCAGGTTGATGGAGAGCTTACCCGATCTCACCACTGTCCGCCTGCCTATGGGGCTCCAAAATCGGATTTTCTTTAGGGTACCTAAAACGATGCAAGAGCTGGGACGTGAAGAAGACTCTCAGCACTGTGCACTATAAGCGTTCATCGTCAGCTTGTCTATCACGACGAGAAGCAAATCTTCAGTTTCGAGAGCCACATAGCCACAGTCAACATTTGCAGTTTGTTTGTTTTTTCGACCGTTGGGAGGCGCAGACCGCACGGATAAACTTGACAACGTTTGCAGTAAATAGTTTGTTCGTTTGTTTAATTTTTTTTTATGAAACAAACATTTACAGTGCTCTTAATATCACATAAGGCAAAAAAAAGGGGGGGGGGCGCACTAGTTCTTTCTTTAATAATATGCCTAACTAGAAAGTAATAAGAAAGTTAAAGTTACGACTAAAGCCATAGGTCGAAACTTGCACTCCCCTGTAAAAAAATCCTACGGGCTCCCCTGGTTGTGTAACCATTGACTTCTAACAGACAGTTGTGTGACCAATGACTTGAACGTTGCGTCATTGGAGCTAACTGTAGAAATATTATAACGATATACCAGAGTCCAGACTTGATAGATGACAAGCACTTCTCCAAATAAGTCGCTATGGAAAACTGTCTCAAAACAAACTCCAATGGATATTGAAGATTTTCACTCTAAGCTAAACAATATCACCTTCACCTATCCCTTAGTCTGTTGGCCATTAGGGGAACCACACAAGATTTGTCAACCGTCTTTTTCCATTCCTCTCGATCTTTTGCCTTGGATAGAACCTCATTCAATGTCAGGCCCGTCCATTCTTTCATGTTGTCTTCCCATCGCTTTTTCCTGGTACTGTTCCCTGAAATAAGGTCTTTGCAAGCCTCAAAGACCTTGTAATATGACCATACAGTTTGAGTTTCCGTTGTTTTTTTTCTACAATAGTTAGCAGGTCATCTTGGGGTCCAATCGCTTGTAGTAACCCTGTCTCTAATCTCTTCGTTTGTGATGAGGTCTTTAAATGTGATACCTAGGATCCTTCTGTAGCATCTTATCTTATCTTATCTTATATGATACAGACGTACTTAAAAAAGAAGATGATTTTCAATTCCATTGCTAGGATCCTCCTCTCTAGCTCTGCAGTCAACGTCCAAGACTCGCAAGCATATAAGAATGTGGCCATGACCAGAGAAAACATCAGTCTGACTTTGGTATCGAGGGCTATGACTTCGTTTATCCATATTGTCAAGGACGCTAAATAGAACTTACTTTCTGACAACTAAATAAAAAGAATTAATCTCTAATTTTAACTCATATTGAAATTTATTTTGCGCTACAAACAGAAGAGCTTAGACAATTAGATTCTACACAGAGCTGAAATGTGCACAGAAATGATCCTAAACCTGTATTAAAAAAACACATTACTTCTCAACACTTTGATTCTGTACACCAGATACACCATAAAGATAGCTATTTATAGTTTTTCCGCCATGTATGAAAATATCCAATAGCGTCACGCGGATGGGGCGATGCATTGTCACCACTTCTCAGCAATGGAATCAACCCAGACGATAGCGTTTGACTCACGGCAGAAAACAAGGGACATAATTCTGACTATTCTGACTACTTCAACTAAACTTAAATTTTTCCCGTCTCATAATTGTCTTAACTTCTGCCTGAGACTAAATCTAAACTTTCTTTAAATGGAAACTTCCCCTGAGATTTGTCTCTATTGTTCTTTACAAGGACTGTCGAGATAGTGCTTTAATCAGTTAATCCAGTGTTTCTCAAACCTTTTCCCTAATGGAAGATCTCGCACATTCTGAGTATTTATCGGAACATTTTGCTTATTTGTTTGTTAGAGAGATTAATTCACGTGGTCAATTCACTCGTTAATTATTCCAGTAGTTCGCGGAACATCTATTCTGGGCTCGCGTAACACTAGGGTTCCGCAGATCACAGTTTGGGAAACACTGAGTTCATGTTTCGCCTGGGTCAGCCCCTCTCCCTTGATTTTATTTTCTGTTTCCTAATTTCGCCGCCTTCACGCTCCCCATCCCTCATTTGCTCCTGCCACAATTTCCACAATAAAAAAAAAACACTCAAATTAGTAACTGCCTATGAGATCGCCATCTTAAGGCTGTGACGTCAGGTGCGACAACGCTACGTTCGCTGTCATGGCGACAGGATAAGGTTTTGACATTTCTGGCCAGGAAACAAATTCACACTGTAATCACTCAGACGGTTAAGATCATCAAGTGCAGAAATTTGGTAGAAGAAAATGCATTTTATGTGTTTTCTGTTTGTTTTTTTTAAATTAATTGCTTATTATTTTTTCTTAAATAAAATATTTATCTATGTTCTGATGGTTAAACTATACTTATTAATTATGGAATTATTATTAATTTGTAGTTAAAAAAAAGACTTTCCCTTAAAATTGTCATAAAGAAATTTCTAAACTGGATTTTAAAAAAAAATATAATAACAAAAATCAAACTGTTTACTAAGAATTCAGCAGCTGGACTTGTATCTTAAGTATGCCGTGAACATGCCCAAAATAATATAGATAAACTTCGACCACTAACTTGTAGTAATAAGCCTTTACCATTATACTGTATTAAGACGATTTCACTATTACATTACAATGAGAAGCATCAAGAGATAGTCTGTATACTATGTATTTGTAGGACTACCTTCATGTTTTCTTTTTCTGTTACCATTTCACCCAGAAATTTTCTAATTGATTCACCTTGATATTGTTACACTGCTGTAAGCTCCTTGTAAAATATCATAAATACTTTTATATGTAATTTATACATGCAAATGATTTAATGTCAACTATTGTCAGCAGAATGGCTTGTTCACTTACCGTTATGGACGAAACTTCTCACAGTGTTTGCAGATAGAGGCCCATTACCCTTGACCTGCAGGTAGCCGGTCGTGGCCTGGGTACGGTAGAGATCCAACATGTACTCGGGCACCGCAAACTCCGGCCTGATGGTTGGCTTCTTCTGAAGGCCGGCTCTCTTCAGGAAGATTTTCTCAAGCTTGCCCAGTGTGTCTTTATCCGTTAGAGACAGTTCCGCCAGCTTAGTCGGTTTCGTGTTCGAATTGCTGTTGGCTGGGGGCGGCTCTTTGGCGGGGGACGTCGGCCCCAACAGCGAAGAGGTGGTGTGGTTTTGCGGAGGGCGCGTCGCGGAAGTGAGCCGCGGCGGTATCGAGGATGACAAAGTTGAGGAAGCTGAAGAGTTCTGTGAGTCAGAGGCGTGGAGTGTAGTGAGGGTGTAGTTCAACACCATCAGCACAAGAAGGACGATCCTGTAGTTTCCGTAGGACACCCCAGTCATGCTGACCTGGGCACCTGAAAACAAAACAAAAAAAAATCCAGAATTCAGTTTTTTGAACTAGAGAATGACATTGCATTAAAGGGGTGGAGCACAACGGTCTCGACACGTGACAGACTTCTTGAAAAGGAAGACTAAATGAACTGGGCGGGCAGGAAGGGCAGAAATTAAGGCGCTATCAGAGAGAGAGAGAGAGAGAGAGAGAGAAAGAGAAAGGGACACATGTCTTCAACTTAATGAACGGAAAATAAACTTTTGCCAACCATTTGATTATTGCTTTTTTTTTAATAACACCTGATGTATAGCTAGAAATATAATTTGTAAAGCTAGCAATAAAGTAGATGTATAGCTAGAAATATAATTTGTAAAGCTAGCAATAAAGTAGATGTATAGCTAGAAATATAATTTGTAAAGCTAGAAATAAAGTAGATGTATAGCTAGAAATATAATTTGTAAAGCTAGCAATAAAGTAGATGTATAGCTAGAAATATAATTTGTAAAGCTAGAAATAAAGTAGATGTATAGCTAAAATAAAATAGATGTATAGCTAGAATTAAAGTAGATGTATAGCTAGAATCTAGATGTGTTGCTAGAAATAAAGTATTTCTATCATTTAGTAATGTTTTTTTTTTTAAAAAGGTGGGATGCTTATGAAATCCAGTATTGGAATCTAAATTTATGAAAATGTAGGTGTGTATAGAAAGGAATGAGAAGAATAAAGGACTTATAGATTGATTTCAAATGTGATACTCCATTAGCCGCGATAAATATTGTATTGCAATACAGACGTTACAAGGACAACAACAAAGTTAAGGATCATCCTCATGTGAGGTCCACTCAGACATGCTTTCACCTTCTGTTGCCTTCTTGTTTTTGTTTTTCTTTTTTTTTATGGACATTTTTATGGAGAAAGACTGTCGACGAGTCTTGCTTGGTGCCCCAACTGACTAAGGGATAGGTAAAGGTAATATCTCGTGCTAAGAAGGAAAATAAGATAAATAAATACAAAAGATATTTTTTTCCAATACAATTTGCAGACGAAACAGTGGCAGACGTAAACATTAAAAACACTATAAAGGTAGAAAGTAAGGAAACAAAACACACTTAAAAGAAACTTTAAAAAAAACACACAAAAATAATAATTGAAGAACAAGAAGCGATCATTTTGTCTTCTATGAGAACCCACACCTTGTATTAGCATTACTAATATAAATACTAGACTCTTTTCTAGTCATGTCACCAGTGCAGAGGATAGACGGTCAGTGACGATCTGTAATAATATTGACCTCACGAGGCCATTGGCTTGAGCCAGAGATGTCACGAGGAAACATCCCAAGTTTCATCAGAAGCGTCGCTACTAAGTCACAAAACAAAAACAAACGAAAAAAAAAATGAAAAAAAAAAAATCATCTCCTTGTCCAATAAACATGCGGAACACTTGACCACGGGTGACCGACGCGAGCCTGGTCATCGCTGCACAAACAAGCCATTGTTATCTTCCGTCCATGGCTTGACCGGTGGCTGGACACTGACTATGTCAACATTTATTGTCCTGTTATTTTTTCCCAACCCCGCCCCCTAAAAAAAAAAAACAACAGCTAACAAAAAATGATGTCATGTACAAATGTGGTCAATTGAAAAAACAAAGGGGGAAGTTCTTATCAATATTCCTTTCGTCCCACTCAACTGACAGACACTGACGGATAAAAGTTCAAATACATTTTTGTTCCCAAAGAAATGACATTGACAGATCAATTCGTATCTATATACAAATATATTTTAAAAATTAATTAATAAAAATATGAATTCCTATTTTGTGTTCGAATAACAGAGTAAACAGAGCAGGAGAATCAAAAGACTAGAGAATGGATAGGTGAGATATGATGGAGGGAGTTTGTAATTCATTGTTACATGTATAGACTACCTAAATTAAAGTACTTTGTTATACAATCGTAAAAGCTTAAAAATTAGATTTAAAAAAAAATACCTAGCTTATTAACATTTTTATATGTTGTACACCGGATACACCGAAGACTCAATTTATGAACCCCCCACCCCCCAACAACTGCATGTAATAATATATTTATTTTCGAATGTTTTCCTGTGTTGTATACACCAGAACTGTCAAGATTTTGAGATTTTTTTAACATTGAAAATTTTGAGATTTCTCAACAGTCAAGATTTTGAGATTTTGGAACAGTCAAGACTTTGGAACAGTCAAGATTTTGGAACAGTCAAGATTTTGAGATTTTGGAACAGTCAAGATTTTGGAACAGTCAAGATTTTGAGATTTTGGAACAGTCAAGACTTTGAGATTTTGGAACAGTCAAAATTTTTAGATTTGTCAACTTAAATTTCTTACACGTTTTGAACCATCAAAATAAATGTCGTCTTTGTGTAGTTTGAATGAAAAACAAGGCATATTTTTTTTATACAAAAACAATTCCTACTTTATGTCCAAATAATAATATAAACTGAACATTCATATTTGGTCATTGAAACATCAAGAGAAGAACACTGCATTGCAATGGAACCAACAACATTGATAGGCGCCATGCTCTCTCAACAGAGCTAAACAAACCATACTACTACTACGAAATTCTACATTGAAACAATCTATTAAATTAAAAAAAAAAGTCGTTTTTGACAAACTTCAAATTTTTACCCCCCGCCCCCGTGGCTATGAAGAAATGCGCTATTAGTAAGAATTGATCAAGGATCTTCCTTTCTTGTATAGGCCGCGTGACGATGAAGCTACTAGCGACATTAAGGCCCTAAGATGAAGGTAGAGCTAGATCATACATCACTTTATAACAATACTGTCACGGCCTGAACGTGGAAGAGGAAATTGCTTACTAACGCAAGGAATTAAGTTTTTACTTTGATGACAAACTCCTATAACACAAGTGGACGACAACCTGAACCGTCTTTAAAAGGTGACGTGGGAGATACAGGAAAAGAAGAAGAAAAAAATCCCCCTGCCGTGTGTGCCGCAGCGTGAGTGTGTGTGTGTACCTGCTGGTGTTAAGAAGATGACCTGTGCGTGATGTCATAGTGTCATCAGGTTCTAATAAAAAAAAAAGGAAAGAAGTGTCAAGATTATGCGAGATGACACAGTATATGTATATATATCAAGTCACACAGAAGGACATTGGTTGAAGGGATGAAACAGACGAGAAAAACAGACGTCCATTGACGACGAAATATTGGCAAGTGAAGCTGTTTGTATGACTGTTTGTATGACTGTTTGTATGACTTGTTTTATTTTGTCTAGCACGTTCCCTAGTGTAATCTCTCTACGCATCTCTGTTTGTGAACATTCGCTGCCTTGAAATGATTAGAAAACAAACCTTTAGTGTCAAGAACAGTCAAGATTTTAAGAGTTTAAAACAGTCAAGATTTTGAGATTTTGGAACAGTCAAGATTTTGTGATTTCAGTACAGTCAGATTTTAGAACACTAAAGATTTGGAAATAGACGTCTCTTCATGACTGACGATTGGCCAAAAAAAAAAGAAGTCCATTACTATAGATAATGACAGATTACTTCCGATTGGTTGCTAGTAGTCAGCAAACCAGGAAAGTTACTAATTTTACTTGAAATAAGAAGCCTTTAATATGACCTATTAGCAATCTTACAACTTCACTTATTACAAAGCGTATGTCATGACCTATTACAAAGTGTAAAACATGACCTATCAAGAAAGTCTTAATGAAAGGCCTACTCACCAAGTAGTATCTACATATGTCTGTGGCCGAAAGATGGTCAGCACTGAACTTAAGTCAGACAAACGTTCCATTGACTTAAGACTTAAGATGTTTGCTTGGGGGTGGGGGTGGAGAGAGTACAGTCGGGTAAAGATGAGTAAAAAAGCTAATCTTTGTCCATCGGTCATGCTCAACATTAGACTAATACACTAATACAAGTAAAGTTTCCTTTTCAGAACTTGCGATCTAAAGGGCAGATGAAGTTAAGGTTTCTGTTTCTTTGGCCAACGGTTGATGAGCAGGGTGTCATCTGGCCAGCACAACGAGCAACAGCCTTTACTTTCCTCAACTAAAATCAGGCACCACTTAGTCTAGAGCTGGATGAGTTTAGGGGGCACCTTAAGAATCCCAAAATTTAAATCCCAATCTTCACTGAGATTCGAAACCAGGAACCCAGGTTCGGAAGCCAACCACTCACGTTTAACCACTCACGCTTAACCACTCAGCCACCGAGCCCCCTTCCCACGTAGATCTAAGGGACAAAAAAAAACAACAACAAACGAAAGGTATATTTACATCTGCATGTATGATCAACAAACATGTTGAACCAATATGTAGATGTAGCTTCCCCTCCCCCCTATATTCAATTATTTTCACTATCTCCTTTTGGTTTATTTTTTGAATGAACACCCAATCCTTGGTACTAGTCTATTTGTAACGCCCGTATATATACAGGATTATTGACAATTTTTTTTGACACATAACATAATCACTATATAATGATAATTCTATATTGGTATGAGTGTAATGCGGACCAGCTATTGTTATCTATAACAACAAGCAATTTCCCACTTTATAAGCATGTGTCTCAGGACATGCACTGACACTGGTAATTAATATTAGCCATGCGTAATCGGTGACATTAATTACTCTAAAGTCTAACACAACACCGTCCTGTAAGCGGAGTGTCCCGCTGCCCCAGGAGACCTTCTGTGGTTGGGGGGGGGGGGGTCACAATTCACAACGCGGGCTATAGGTCTAGGACTGGAGAGATACCGGAAGTGAGACTCCAGATCTGGATCTACCACTTAACAATATATGTATTGTTTATTACGAAATCCAATATTTAATAGTTTATATGGGTGGTGAGTGTGTAACAAAGATTTTGTGATATATCGGGTCAAAGCACTTTGCAGGGCTGGTGGGAAGACGCGAAATTGACCCCCCCCCCCCAACCACCACCAATTCTTTACCTTTCCGAGTATAGCGCCATAAAGGTGTGGAAAGGGGGCGCCATTCTCTACCTGTTGAATTGGTATCACAGAGGCGTTTATTTGGGAGGGGGTGCTGATATGGCTATTGCCCAAATTGTGCTAGTAAAAATTCGGATTTGTGTAGATCTGTATGTATTATTATCTAAAAAGTACATATAATTGTTTAATGTATGTCTTTTCAATAAAGGTAGATTTAGATTCTATGTGTGCCTATGACCGTGGAGTCCGCTGATGTACTTTTAGATGTAGATCTAGCTAATATGTACATGGGAGTGGTATGCAAAATATACATGGCGGTAAATATATTCATTAAACCCAATTTAGATCTATGCATTGGATTTTGGTGGGCATCAACAGTATGGAAAATGTATAGACCAGTTGTAAATCTAGATATCTAAAATCTATAATGCAGTCATAGAAATAGATTTAAATGTTATTACCATTCAATTTACACTAGCCAAGAAAAGACTTACCTTTAAAACATTGGAACAATGTAGCATCACGCTAGTTCTAAATACCAAGTCGCAGAATTTCTTTCACGGTGTCTCCATGCTCTCCCTTAGAAAATTCTGCTATTTTTAGACGCGTGTCCTTCTATATTTAGAATCGCACGTGAAACACGTAAAAATCAGGCCATGATAGCAGAAAGTCAAATCTCCCGTGAAATCAAAGATGGTTAACTTGATTGAAAATGTCTAAACTTAAAGAAAATATGTTATACTAAAGGAATTCCATGAAGTACAGCGCGTCACTGATAGATCAATATCTATCTAGACAATCTAGATCTAGAAGTTCACTCTTGAGTTTTGAAACATTGAATTCACAAATCCTATTTTCACTCGGAGATTCAATTACCCAGGCTTCAATATAAAAAAACGGAAGATATCACTGACCTAGACCACTCGTTAATCCGTGAAATATAAACGCTGGGTAGCGAGACATGATCTCTGACTGTATCTATCTCACTAAGGGATGAGAGGTGAAAACAAATGATCTCCCTCCCTCTCTCGCTCTGTGTTCCTCGCTAGACTACGACATAACGTTGTTTTAACAAAGTACAATACTGGATAGAGAACTGTTTTTTTTTAAAATATATAAATAAAAGTCCAATGGCAATGATGGCCGTGACGACGGTGGGGGGTGGTGGGGGGCGGTTGGTGTTTGCATAGCGCTGCGAACGTTCAGCGACCACCTGTTGGACTAACTCCTCCTTGAATTCTCCCACACTTCAGATCTCTAGCAAGTAATATAGTCCAGGTAATCTCCCCCTAGCTCTGTCACGTGATGATATTTTTTTCTCTCCCTTTATGTCTAATAAAAGTGAGAGGTTAAAAATTATCTTAAAATAAAACTAGTCTTTAAAAAAAAAAAGAAATGCAAGAGTTATTTTCTCCTTATACACAGTTGTCGGCCTTCTTTCCCCCTTTTTATTATTTTGTTATTGCGTCAAGCGCAAATATTTAATAGCGCTTTAAAATCAAAAGTCTTTGGTCATGGAGGACAATATGGGTCGAGACGCGGGACAGCGTCTGGTACCTAATTTTTGTTTATGTTATTTCTGCCCACTGACCAACGGTCATCGAGGATCTCCTAAAAGAAAAGCGCCAGCCGTGTGCTCGTGTAGCGATTGACTGAGGATTCAACAAAACGAGGTTCGACAGTAGGCGACGTCAAAAAGGTAAAGAAAAACACATCACATATCCACTTTGATTTTTTTCTTTGGTTTTTTCTTTGTTTGGCCGACGATCTCTTTGATGTTGTAAGCTATTTTTTTTTTGTCTTTTTTCTTATTTAATGCTGGTAAAGTGCTATTCTTTTTTCTTTTTTTTTTTTAACATTTGTTAAATAATTATAAAAACTAAAAGCGGTGTATAATGGTGGTAATATTATCTCTAAGATGATAGGCGTTCACTTAGTTTAGATTTAAAAGGTGTTTGATTCCGGTAGTAATGTGATTGAGTGGGAGATGCCATAACTATCTATGGACTCTTCCAGTAACGAAGTGACTTTAGATCATCTCACAGAAATGTGATATAAGCCTGGGTCTGAGCAGCACCCCCCTTCTCTCTCCATGCACCTGATGTCTCCAAAAGGAACGGCAGCTGCCGATACAGTTAGGAATCATCGGTGTCATAGGTTCTGCTAAGGTAAAGCACTGCGTGCTCTAAGCTGCCCGAGGGTCATCGGCTCATGATTTTTTATTCAAGTTTGACTTCCCAAAGTCTTTCCCATGTTTGGCTATAGCTGCACGGCAGCAGAAGTTTTCTTTCTCCTAAGTGGGCAGCAAGTTAAAGCCGACGAGCCCATTCCGGACAGAAACCTACTCAAATAGGCACCTTATAACTGTAGTCACAGGTAAAAGTAGGGAAACGATTATGTTGCTCTATTAAATGTTATGAGGTCGCTGTGGTCTCTCAATGAGCTTATAAGATGATTACTGCCATGCCCTGCGTAAACGCTGTGATGCCCCTTGTGATAACCTCAGTGCCCAGCGTGATAACCGCGGTGCGTTGGGCAATCGCTGGGAATTCATCACACTGACCTCATCATATGTTATTTTTGTGAGCCCCCCCCCCCTTTTCCCCGTGACAAACGATCTAGCATTCCAATCTGCAGAAATATATCTAAAAAAAAAAAAAAGACAAAATTGCTATGGGAGTTTGTGTTTTCTCATAAACTCTGAAGAGACCCCTGTAAAGACCAACTAAGCTTTGAATCCCCCTGCACAGTCGCGCCATTCAAAAACACGGACATTGTACGATAATAAATTGTACGAGAGATTCTGTTTCGGTTGGTTATAAATTGTTGCCGCCTTCTGCTACCTTAATGATGTAGTGAATAACTGCTGCCCAAGTTAAATGCACATAATATATTGGTCTTTTCTTTCTGTGTGTCTACTGAGCAGGCAAAGTCCAGAAGTGAAGATATTTCAGCCTCTAATGAGATTCCTTTAAGTGCGCTCTCTCTACCCTCTCCCTCCCCCCCTCTCTCTCTCTCTCTCTCTCTCGGTCTGTCTCTCTCTTCTTTCTCTCATTTGTACTTCTTAGTTAGACATTTTTCATTCACATTTGCACACATTAACAAAACAAAAAAAAACAAAAAAAAAAAAAAAAGGAAAAAAAAAACACACACAAAACATTAAAACTGTATGCATTCATTAAGAGTCTGATTAAGTAGATTCCCTTTATCTTGGATACTGTACACTACAACTGAGTGATTATTTTTCTTTGCGCATGTATACGTTGAGATTTAGGGGGGAAATAAGCTCTTATTTGGAGAGAGGTTTTGGTGAATGGCAAGATCAAATTAGCAAAAACATTTGAGGACGTAGACATTTTTATTTCAGTCGTTTTGATTTGAGTAACCTCTATTGGGAAATCTGTCTTTTTTTAAAGTCTTTCTCTCTTTCTTCCACCCCCCCCTCTTTATCCCCGTGTAAGTATTTCTCTTAAAATATCCTTCTTTATGTCTATCTATCTAAAAGTAAGAAAGTAACCCCCTCTCAGATATTGTGATCTATAGGACAGATGATGTAAAGGCTATTTATAGCGACAGTTAATGATAGTGTCATGTGACCAGCACGATCGCCTTGACTTTTCACAGCTGATACCCTTTAATGTTAGGTTGACTCAGGGGGTGGGCCCAAAACATCCCGAAGTTTGAAGTTTCAGCCTTCACCTTGATTCGATCCAGAGACCTCTCGGTTTGGAGCCAAGCGCTTTACAACTCAGCCAGCCACCACGCCTCCTTTCTATCTTACTATCTCTCTCTTTTTTTACTTCTCTCACTAAGTCTCTCTCTTTTCTCCTTACCTCTCTCTCTCTCTCTCTCTCTCTCTATCTCTCCGAATCTCTCTTTAGAATATGTCTTTTGTTTCCCTGTTTATATCTCTCTCTTTATTTATCTTTTCATCTTCATCTCTTCTCCACTCTCTTTATCACTCTATCTTTATGCCTCACTTTTCTGTCTTTCTCTTTATGTTTTCTCTTCCTCTCTCTCTCTCTCTTTACCTTCTACACCAATGTTTAGATCATAGTATCTAAGTGTATCTATGCTCACCTCTCTCTCTCACCCTTTCATTACGTGTGTCTCCGTTTCTCTCCGCATGTTCCGACTCTGACTAAATAAATAAACAAAATAAACACAACTACAACTCTCCCACAAGACCAACAGCTGCAACATATCGTGAATAATCTCCTCCCCCCCCCCCTCCCTTCCAGTCGTCCACACACCTGATACAGGTGGAGTGCCCAGGTGTCGGCGAAATATGATTCTGTTTGTAAGACAACACGACATGGTACATGAGATGTTACGACCACCCCTTACCCCACTCACCCTTACACCCCTGGCTCACCCCCTCCCCCATTTTGAGCGACCAGACTAATTTATTGTCTGCCTAATCTTCATTGTTTTGCGCTTTGCATTTAAATAATTAAAAAAAAAAAGAAAGAAAAGAAAGGGTTTGCTTCCTTTTAGTGGTTCTAAAGTTGTCCTGGCCCATAACCTGGAAAACAGATTTCTATGCTCAAGTCAACGAAATCAAACGAATTAAACTAAAATATCTGAAAGTGAGGCGAGATTCACTCCACGAGACGGTTTGCCCTTAGAGTGTTATCAGTATTTTATGTGTTTTCTCCTAGGGAATTTTCTGTTACATTTTCGATTGACTTGAAAAAAATGTTTTGTTAAGGAAAAAATGACTGGTGCCTCTACCTATAAAGCTAATGCAACCTTCACCGGCGTTGTAGGAGGAGAGAAATGTCTCTACAGAATAGGGCTTTACAGTCATATGAACAAGTATTCCATGAGAGAAGCTGAAGTAGGCCAACATAAACGACAAGCCTAGATGAAAGAGGCAGCAACTTGACAGGTGGAGGTGCAACTCCCCATCATTGTAGAGTTTAAAAAAGAATGCACAAGAGCATACAGCTAAGAATAGTCTGCTAAAAGGTGTCAGCATTTAGTCATCAGTGCCCGCAGTTCAACTGTATACGTCAGCATCTTCATATCTGAACTTTATTACAACAGCTGGATCTATATCCCAACAGCTGGACCTAAATCCCAACAGCTGGACCTAAATCCCAACAGCTGGAGCTACATCTCTACAGCTGGATCTAAAACCTAACAGCTGGATCTAAATCACAACAGCTGGATCTAAATCCCAACAGCTGGATCTACATCTCTATAGCTGGATCTACATCTCTACAGCTGGATCTAAATCCCAACAGCTGGATCTACATCTCTACAGCTGGATCTACATCTCTACAGCTTCATCTACATCTCTACAGCTGGATCTACATCTCTACAGCTGGATCTACATCCAACAGCTGGATCTACATTTCAAGCATGAGGTCGTCCCCACTTTTCAATTAAAACCTCAATAGTTCCGCCTCTACAACTCTTAATTAAAACTATAGGGTGTTTCTTTTTTTTTTTTTAAATTCTTCAAGTCTTGCTTTCATTAGATTTGTTTTTCAAGTCCTTGACCTTCGTTCAAAACTAAAGATAATTCACGCAAACTCCAAGTCAAAGGAATGAGATATCGACGACCAGGGATTGAACTCAATACTTCCGTGACCACGGTCTGAAAGTGCTTACCAGTAATGCTACACAACTGGCATCGCTCTTTTTAGTCATTCATTTTCACCCCTTCTGCTTATATTTCCACACATACACACACTCACACATTCACACACTCACTCACACATACACACATTCACACTCACACATTCACACACTCACACATTCACACACTCACACATACACTCACACATTCACACACTCACACATTATATTTGAACTAAAATTACGAAGTGATTTTGCAACAAAAATTAAGTCTCGTAGCCTATGTACTAAGCCACACGAGGGGCCGTAATTCGAAAGCCGAAAAAGATCAAATACATTTCATCGGCTTGATATAATTAAAAATGTTATAACTTATCAATGCGCGATGTCCTTACTGTTACCCCTTCCTCTCACTTAACAAATGATTTGTAAAATTGTATGTATGTTATCTACCGTCTAAACTAGAGCTCACGGTCGTAAAACTTAGAAAGTTTGACATGAATGAGAATATCGCTTTTATACTACATTAACCAAATTCTATTGATGTCTAATTTCTAGTCTACAAAACATTTATTCAACATAGATCTATATATGAACAAAAAATATGTATTCAAGAGAACTTCGAAGATGTTTGACTATTTAATTTTAGAACCATTTTTTGTCCACCGTCATTTCGGTAGTCTAGCTTTGTACAGGACACAGTTACACGCACACACACTCATAAGAAGACACACTCTCGCTCACATTAGTACACTCACAGCCGACCACCGACAGTCAGACCTCATCGTGTCTACCACGCCTGGGAGCATCGCTGAAACGCAGCGTCAACACACACACACATGTAAACACACACACACATTGGTTACCTAAGTATAGATTGGGCTTATAAACAGAACATGCACTGACCTACACACTTACACTTGGTAAGGACTTAATAGGAAGGGAAGTTAATGAACGCCTGTTGCATCATTCCAGATGACGATTGCTGATGTCGTCGTCATGCTTTAGGAATCCCAAAGGGTTGCCCGTTCATACAGAAGTTACAAGTTACCTGTAAGTTGGGAGGTATCAACAAATAACGGGATATTTAGTTACAAGTTACGTGTTTTTTTTTTTAAAGTATTTGAGTTTCATACTTCCGTATTTAGACGCAAATATTTCTTATGAAGTTACAACTGATTTTAACAGTTTGGTGCCATCTACTCGGAAATGCCTCAGCCAAATTATACATAATAGAAAATGTAATAGGATCGGTTTAGAAAATGTTGAATAGGATAAAGATTACAGTTTTGAAATTAACAAATCATAATGCAGCACAATTAAGCGAATGAGATGTTTTCTTTCAAAGTAATTTCTAATCAGCCCTACTTTTGATGAGGATTAAAGAACAAAATAGTGTTGACTTGCTCTTTAGTGATTTTAGAAAGCACGGCGTGGCGAATACTGTTATTAGTTTACGACATGCAAGAGTTCTCTTCCTTGTAACAAAGAAAGAACACACAGACAGACTAAATGCTGCCCAACAGATGGCGCCAGCATGCAGTGCTGCAAGTTAATGAAAACCAGGCGAACTGTATGAGTTTTTATTGATACCGAGAGAAACATCGAGAAATGGTCAGGACTGATTGGGCTACAGATTTAAATAACCTGGAAGAGAGTTGTTTTTTTTATTGATACTTTGGGGAAATATCGATGGAATGAGGCAGTAACAACAAAAGAGTCTATAATGATAATGAATTTGAACTGAACAACAGGAATCATTCCAAAGTAGATAAACTTCTACCTGCTGGCATTCATCTTTAATCATTTCATCGTTTTCTATAAATAGAAGCAAATATTCATTCAAGCTTTACCTTTTCAATTAACTTAAAAAATAAAATAAAATAAAAATGGCCTAGAATAGTTATGATTCTCAAATATTAAATTCTATGGGCCCCATGCAAGAACTGTTGAAAAACATTAATTAAAAAGCACTTAATTTTCCTTTTAGACTTGAGCAGATGATGTAAGGGTCATCTGTTTCTGTGGCCTATGGTTAACGATGGTGTTATGTGGCCAGCACAATGACCAACCGCATTACTTTTCCCCAACTAATGACAGGTACTCATTAGAGTTGAGTGGATTCAGAGGCGCCCTAAAGATCATGAAATAAAACAAATCACAGTCTTCACCAGGATTTGACCCCGCGCCGTGTTTCATACATACGAAAACGGACTTAAAATATATTTTATAATTAATAAAGTAGGTCAACACAAGCAGGGGAAAAACAACCACACAGATCCCACTGACCATACTGAGATCACATTGACCACAGAGATCACATTGACCACACTGACCATATGGACCACAAAGATCATTCTGACCATACATCACGAGGGCTACACTGACCACACATGTCACACTGACCACACGGACCATGTACACCACACGGATCGCAATGACCACTCCGACCACACTGGCCATACGGACCACGTAGACCACTAGGACCACAATGACAATACTATGACCTGAACTTCCTAACTGTCCTATTCTGCAGCGCTTAAAGAAAACGTCTGCTAACTACGGCCCTATCGAAGTAAAGTGCGCAGTCGACACTGGGACCGCTAGCGTAGTCCTTAGAAGGGGAGATAATACCCGGTACTTGAAGCTCTAATAATGGCGAGACTTTTAACCTTTCAACAATAGGATCATTTTTGCTGCCTGCGCTGTGGTCTTAAAGCCATTTAAAGTTGGCTCTAAACGGTTCAGTTTAATCTTTCTTTTGTTTGTATGTGTATAGAGACGTGTGTGTGTGTGTGTGTGTGTGTGGTTGTGTCGTGCAGCAATAATCCAAGAGTTTTAAAGAGATTGAGATTATCTTACCTAACACCTGTTAGAAGAAGTGATAGCATTAAAAAAATATAGAGGACATACAGCACCTGGCTAAGCGTTGATATGTTCATGAGAGAGAGACAGAGACAGAGAGAGACAGAGAGGGAGAGACAGACAGAGAGACAGAGAGAGACATAGAGGGAGAGACAGACAGAGAGACAGAGAGAGACAGAGAGGGAGAGACAGACAGAGAGACAGAGAGAGACAGAGAGAGACAGAGAGAGAGACAGAGAGAGACAGAGACAGACAGAGACAGACAGAGAGACAGAGAGAGACAGACAGAGAGACAGAGAGAGACAGAGAGAGAATAGAGAGAGAAGGAGACTCAGAGAGACACAGAGAGTGGGAGATATAGTAGAGAGAGACACATAAAGAGATAGACACAGAGAGAGAGACATAGGGAGAGACAGAGAAAGATAGAGACAGAGAGAGAATAGAAAGAGAGACAGAGGGAGAGACAAAAAGAGAATAGAGAAAAGAGGGAGACTCAGAGAGACGGAGATATAGTAGAGAGAGAGAGAGACAGAGAGAGGGCGATATAGTAGAGAGAGACAGAGAGAGAGATAGACAGAGAGAGAGAGAGACATAGGGAGAGACTGATAGAGACAGTGAGAAACACAGAGAGAGGAAGAAGAGTAGAGAGAGACACATAGAGAGACAGAAGAGTAGAGAGAGGCAGAGAGAGAGTAGAGAGAGAGAGAGGGGAGAGAGAGAGACAGAGATAAAGGCAGAGAGAGAGAGAGAGAGAGTAAGATCTTTAAGTATATGTGTTTTCAGGACTAGGGGAGGGGTGGAAGGTAATATTTAGTGTAAAACAGATCCCCCCTTGAATACGAAACAGAAATAAAAAAAAAGACCCTAAAAGATCAGGAGGTGTCAACAGGCTCAAAAGTAAAAATAAAAAAAAAACATATGTCCACCTGGAGGTACACATTCTGAAAGCAAGGAGTGGAAGCAAGGTGTGAGTTGGCTGAGCTGGGGGGGGGGGGGGAGGTCATAAAACATTTTGTTTTTCACCTGATCTTACCTGTTCACTTTAATGTTGATCAACAAACGAATGAAAAAATTCGATATGTAATTATTGGAATATTATATCGCGGGAGGGGGAGTAATAGCCAAGGAGGGCTTGGGAGTCGAGACCAGAGAGAGAGAGAAACGAGAGAGAAAGAGAGAGATAGAGAGAAAGAAAGAGGAGAATAAATTAAAGAGAAACAGAACTATGATAGAAAAAGGACAGTGGAAATATAGAAAAATTAGAAGAAAATTAAGTAAGAAAACATAAGGACACAATGACCTCAAGACACGAAGACAAGAAAACATAAGGACACAATGACCTTAAGACACAAAGGCAAGAAAACTTAAGGACACGATGACCTCAAGACACGAAGACAAGAAAACGTAAGGACACGATGACCTAAAGAAACGAAGACAAGAAAACTTAAGGACACGATGACCTCAAGACACGAAGACAAGAAAACTTAAGGACACAATGACCTCAAGACACGAAGACAAGAAAACTTAAGGGCACGAAGAAAAGAAAACTTTAGGACACAATGACCTCAAGACACGAAGACAAGAAAACTTAAGGACACAATGACCTCAAGATATGAAGACAAAAAACTTAAGGACACAATGACCTCAAGACACGAAGACAAGATAACTTAAGGACACGATGACCTCAAGACATGAAGACAAAAAACTTAAGGACACAATGACCTCAAGACACGAAGACAAGAAAACTTAAGGGCACGATGACCTCAAGACATGAAGACAAAAAACTTAAGGACACGATGACCTCAAGACACGAAGACAAGAAAACATAAGGACACAATGACTTCAAGAAACAAAGGCATAAAAAACTTAAGGACACAATGACCTCAAGACACAAAGGCAAGAAAACATAAGGACACAATGACCTCAAGACACGAAGACAAGAAAACAAAAGGACACAATGACCTCAAGACACAAAGGCAAGAAAACTTAAGGACACAATGACCTCAAGACACGAAGACAAGAAAACTTAGGGACACAATGACCTCAAGACACAAAGACAAGAAACCATAAGGACACAATGACCTCAAGACATGAAGACAAGAAAACATATGGACACGATGACCTGAAGACATGAAGACAAAAAACTTAAGGACCCAATGACCTCAAGACACGAAGACAAGAAAACTTAAGGACACGAAGACAAGAAAACTTAAAATCTGTACAATAGAACACCTCGATTTTCACGCCTATCGGTACGCGAGGTAATTTCATTAGTATTGTTAGGATGTCTGGGAGAAGCCTACCCCAGATATGATGAGCCCCGTAAATTCGATAGGTCATATATATATATATATATATATATATATATATATATATATATATATATATATATATATTATACAGTGCTTGTGTGGGTCAACAAATATATGTAGACTCGAAACTAGATTAAAATACTAAAAGATTATTAATGAAGAGAATAGTGACTCAAGAACTTTCAGCTACCACAGGAAAACATTCTAATGACGAAACGGAGAGAGGGGGGGGGGAGAGATCTAAGGGAGAGAGGAACGCGTTTTATTAGAAGAGAAAATAACTCCTGCAAGTATTGCCACTTGTTTGCGGTACAGAGCTATCCCCCCTTTTGCAGGTAAATGATATATGAATTTCTGTTGCAATAATGCACCTGAAGGGCAGCCACTAACAGCCACTCGAGCGAGGTCACAATGGTACTTAGGGAAGAACTGGAGACAGGGACAGAGCATTCATCACGCGTAGGTCTAAGTGGGGGCCTCTTGTTGGGGATGCCAGCGAATTCTTTCTATTTTGCTTCCAGTGCTGTGCTTAGCAATTTCATAATTGCATATTACATAATACTTGGTCGTTGTGCTGGCCGCATGACACCCTCGTTAACAGTCGTCCATTAAAAAGATGATATTTTCATTATATGTCATATTGATCGAAAGGTATGCAATGGGCAAGCATTTTCTAAATTATATGGTGCTTTTTTTGTGTGTATTTCCCAATAAACAAACCAATTAAGTCTATATTTCTTCGATCGTTTGAAGCGTGGCCGAGAGGGTAAGTACGCTTGGCTCGGTTTGGCTACCTATGAAAGGGGCTCGAGGTTCGACACCCGACTCGAGCAGAGTTGTGTTTACTGAGCGCCTAAAGGCAGCACGGAAAACCTTCTCCCAGATACCCCCTCCCCCCACTGGTCCACAAATGAGATTGGATCATAGCGCTATGAGCATGTTATAAGCATGAAAATAGCGCTATATAAAAGCTATAATGTACTCGTACTATATGTTGGCAATTCGAATTCAATACTATACAAGCTTCATAATTCTATCAATGTATTTATGAGTTAGAATACCTATATGTCGTAAGACTTGAAAACAAAAGCACGTGCACACATACACGTAATGACTGCGTATGAAATGCAAGTGGGCCAGGCGGTTCTAAATGTTTACCCAAGTGTCCATGGTCTCAATCTTGACGATAATTCACAAACGATCGATAGAAACTTTTTATTTCCTCTAGTTTTGTCATCAATTACTCACCAATCTCTCGCGGCAACGCGATAATTAATAAGATAAATCATTTCTAGGCTATTAGGATACCACATGTATCAACTTATGAATTTTCCCATGATTCATACGATGACAAGTTTACTTTTGCGACCTTGACTTAAACAGGAACATTTTGATTGGCTGGTTATTAATAGTTTTATCGAGTTTAACTCATTGGGTGACTATCTGTCTATCTATCTATCTATCTATCTATCTATCTATCTATCTATCTATCTATCTATCTATCTATCTATTTATCTATCTAACTATCTATCTATCTGTATGTCTGTATGTATCATAATGTATGTATGTATATATGTATGTCAGACAATCATTCAGTCAGTCATTCTGTCTACATTTCTGTATGTCTGTCAGTCAGTCAGTCAGTCTGTCTGTCTGTCTATCTGTTTTAATTCTAAGCTTGCTATGTTATCGAAACATAAGTGTAAAACTAAGCATACAGAAGAAAGTATATTCAATATAACGGCTGCCTTGGAAGAAGCATTATAAAAAAAACATAGATACAGCTTTTTCAACCCAAACTGAATATTTTGCCTGGAGTCATTGCCTACGTTCGTAAAGTATTCGCCTGTTTACATTGGTGGCTAGATAATAGGGGAATGAAGACTCGGCAGAGACGATTAACTAGCCGGGACACCCGGCTTTCACTTTCTCTTGATGATTTAAAGACAACCATGCCCCCACAGTGACCTTCGTAGGGTACGGCCCCAGACGCCGGCACTGCAGACTAATCGCGTTGCTAGGAACGACCGTCTCGGGTCCTCATTTTCTCTATCGCGTTTCTCTGTTGCTGCATCAGTCTGTCGGTTGGTAGAGTTCTTAATCGTTTTTGTAGTATGTATCCACCATTTTTACCAATTCTGGGATTCGAACGTTTTTTTCACGATGTCTAAAGCACTCTGGTTTAAGTTTCTCGATTACTGATTAAAGTCAAGACGTGTCGGGCAAAGGTTTCAGTAATAATTAGAACAAGTTCGATGAATCAATGAGATGATTAAAAGAAAAGAACAATTTTTTGAGATGCATTTACACTGTAAGCCTCGCTGTCAGAGAAAGAATCGTTATGTTGACAAAGATCAAATAGTCTTAACTCTTTCTCTCCTAATCGACGATACCATCGTTGATTTTGACCTCATTATATTAAATTAAGGTTTAATTTTTTTTAAACTTGACTTTCAATTATATAAAAAGAGCATGTATTCCCCTTTAATTCTATACCAAATACAATATTTTCTGATAACAAACAACAAAGCTATTGAAGCCCAACAATAGCAAGGTAATGAAATAGTATATGATCAAAATGAAGAATTCCTTAAAAATGTGGAACAATAATTACTGAGAGAAAGAGTTTAGCAAAGACAAAGAAACACAAAATATGTTTAGAAAGTAAACAAGGCCATTCATTTTTGTTCTACTTTAGGATGCGCGGTGGCTGAGTTGTTAAGCGCTTGGCTTCTGAACCTCGGGCCCTGGGCACGAATCGTGGTGAAGACAGTGATTTTTAATTTTATGGATTTCTAGGGCGCCCGTGAGTCCACCCAATTCTGATGGGTAAAGTAAAGACGGTTGGTCGTTGTGCTGGCCACATGAGACACTGCTCGCTAACCGTTGGCCAAAGAGACAGATGACCTTAACATCATCTGCCCTATAGATCGCAAGGTCTGAATGGGTAACTTTTTTTGTTCTACTTTAAAAAAAACGGTTACCTCACTTTTTCTGTCACCACATGTAGCACTGTATTAGATTTGTTTTCTGCACGTCTATTAATCTAATGAACACACACGCACACACACACAACCAGCCTTACGCCTGTAATGAACAACAAGGAGCCGACACTGGGCTTACTTAGTGTGAACCCACATAAGTGTCATGACACATTATACGTTCACCTGAACCAGTGGCTTTCAACTCTCTGTGTCCCGATTAGGCTTGTGACACACACGCACATACAATCTCAATGCACACTCACATTGACACACACACACACACACACACACACATAATCTCAACACACACTGACATTGACACACACACACACAATCTCAACACACACACATATATTGACACACACACACATTGACACACACAAAATCTCAACACACACTCACATTGACACATACACACATACACACACAATTTCAACACACACTCACATTGACACACACACACACAGAACACGTGCGTTATTTCAAAAAAATATTATTTCTTCGGTGCCGTCCCTGAAGGGGCATGGAGTGTCGGCGACCCCAGTCTTATTGGTTGTGAAGATTGCATACCTTAACGTTGAACAACCTAGCGTTGATAGTATCCCTTATCTTATCTTATAAAATGCAGAAGTTACTTCAAGAAAAGATGATTGCGTCCTACGCACGACCCTTGTTTTCTTCAATGAAAAGACGGGACGTGGGAGGCCTAGATAGTATACACTTCTCTTGTGACATGCTCTAGGCCTAGATAGTATACACTTCTCTTGTGACATGCTCTAGGCCTAGATAGTATACACTTCTCTTGTGACATGCTCTAGGCCTAGATAGTATACACTTCTCTTGTGACATGCTCTAGGCCTAGATAGTATACACTTCTGTTGTGACATGCTCTCCGTATAAGCTTTTGTAATCAAAATAAAAAGTAATAATAATAATAAGACGGATGAAAAATTCCCGATCGCTAGATTCCTAATTGGTTACAGAGGTTTCATTTCCTTCAACTGCGCATGCGTGTGTAGGAGGCAAAAGTTTATTTGATCTCCAAGGTTCTCCAAAAGTTTGTTTCAGTGGGAAGAATTTGGGCTTGACATAGACATAAAATCCAGATCGGGCTCAATCCTATGCCACGATAGCAATCCGAAATGTTTGAAAATGAATGAAATTTAATAAAGGAAATAAACAAAAAATTTAGATACCTCTACCCCCCTGCCTCATATACGTGAGATCTGAGTTAGCATGTAAAAAGCTTTTCTTTCTGAAGAAATGAACAAAACTTATAAAATAAGCAACCAGGTCTAGTTTGAGATTCATTAATCCATTTTTAGCGACCCATTAAAAGGGAATAGCCGCTATTAGTTTTGTGTGGTCTGTCTGTCTGTCCGTCCGTCCGTCCCGTTTTGATCTCAAACTAGAAAAGATAATGAAAATCTGACATCATGATATTGTAGATGTTTCAAAGTTCTGATGCGGGGCTACTTTTTCTTTTCCTAAAGCGAGAAATTTAATTTTTAAAATCAACTATGCAAGCAGTTTTTCATAAAAGTACACCATTTTTACAACTATTGACTATTAATAGTAAAGAAGCATGGGAGACTATTTAGTCACTCGTAGCATTGCATACAGAAATTATAAACACCTAATCTAATCCAAAAGGTTTTATATATTAAAAAACAACAACTTTGTATTACTAATTTAAATACTTTCTGTCATATCAATTACTTACATTCTTAATAAAAATGTTTAATTTTTTAAGGATAAAAATCTATTGTATATAAGTCGAATACACTTTCAAACAATTAATAAGCAGTGTTATGGGTTGTACATGCGCAATGCTATATATGCTATAATGTTTACAGCATTGAACCAAAGCGAAGGGCTACTTTGTTGAATCTTTGAATGAGAGATTGGCATAATAAAAACAATTAAATAAGTAACTAATCATTCAATAACATCAGGTTTACATTAAACTATATATTCATAACTACCAGTTATTTTAATATACAACACATTCGACACGCGCACCCATCTTCTTTTTGTATCGTCGGAGACAGGGCTGTAGCTGTTTGTAGTTTATAGTTTCTGATAGTCTTTCTGAAAATATTTCAAGCTTGCCTTTAAACCTACTAAGCGGACCACTTCAGGGACCGATTTTGAGTTTGTGTTTCCACACAAACTGTCTTTGTAACCTAATATATACAGCAGATTAAGCCTATGTTAGATTCCAATCCCATACACTAGATATGGATGACAAAGTTAAAGCTCAGAGCTCATTCCGAGTATGTTCTCACGTTTTGTTTAACATACACATACACAGAACCACACACACACACAAATGTTATAATTATGGAAGTACCGCCCCCCCCCCATTCCCCATCACCGCACGTGTTTTCAATTTGGGAAATATTTCGCGGGCATCGCTAAGCGGTGTCATCTCACACAAGTGGTTTGCGTCACCCTCGATCACAACGAGGCTCGACAACGCGCTGTACACCATCCTTTCCCGCCATTCCCATTCGTCTTCGGAAATTTCCGATTGATAGTGACTCGTTCTAGATTTGAAAGCGTCATTTCTTATTTGGGCACTTCCGCACGTAACTCTGCCTCAGAATTCTAGAAATTAAAGCAATGTGGAAAGAGATTCTTCTCTCTCTCCCTCTTTCCGCCTCCATGATGGCCCACCAAGTGTGGCCCCTCCAGGTGCTCAACACATGATCAAGCTCCAGGCAGATGATTGGAATTTTGGCATCAGATGTGGCCCCAGGAATATCACGTCTGTGTCGGGCTAAATTCTCAGCCCGGGTGCCCAAATATTTCCAGTTGCCCCTTGAGTAGTAAGAAAAACGAAACACCTTGGATCACAGCCCCCACTCCTCGCCCCCTTAAATGTTTTAATCAAACAACATTTATGCTGAGCGTTTTTTTCGGGATGCTTTGGTTTTCGCCATCTTAAATTGTTTTGTTTTTTTACAAAGCTTATATAAGCTCACTCTGTCTGTCAGTCTGTCTGTCTGGCCAAAAGTTTTGGACACGTTATTTCTCCGACACCTAATCTCGGATCAAGCTGAAATTTTGCACATTTTTTTTCTTTTAACTGACAACACGAGAATCAATAAAAAAAAACAATTAGGTAATTAACTATTGGTAGTAAATTACTTTGTTTGGTATCTCAAACAAGGAAGAGAAATGGTACTTGACTGAAGTGGTGGTATAAGCTGAATCAGTCCCCCTTTATAGATTGTCATCGTATTACAAATCTAATGACCTGACTGATCCAAACTTATGGATGCACTTAATATAAGCTTTGTTTTTTTAAAGTATTTTTTTGTGTTTGCTTGTTTTTAGCCTGTATTTTTTAAAGGAGTTATGGAAAAGAACTAGGCTGAATATTTCTGTTCCTTGCCTCTAATAATTTACACGTACCAAAAGAAATTGCATTATTTTGGTAGGCTCTAGGCGTAGGATGGCAATTTTTTTTCCCGATGCAATAACCAAAAGAAGTGTTACTGATTGTCCTTTTATAACAAGTATTATAAAGTGGAGTTAATGAACAATATTATCAATATAGCTTTTATAAAGCGCTACTTTTATGCTGATAGCATGCTCAGAGCGCTTTTGGTCCAATCTCATTTGTGGACCAGTGGGGGGGGGGGGTATCTAGGAGTAGGCTTTTCCGTGCTGCCTTTAGGCACTCAGTAAACACAACTCAGTGTCGAACCTCGAGCCCCCTTCTAGGTACCCAAGCCAAGCCAAGTTCAAGCGCACTTGGCCTCTCGACCACGCTTCCCACTAGGCAATAGGCATTTCTTTCTCATTAAATGATAGAGTTTTCCCCAAAGAAAATTCTCTTAAGGGGCAGCTGTGCTGCAGAGATCTGCCATATCACCAGATCATTTCTCAATGGACACTAAAGGGGAATCTACAATAAATTTTATTTTCTTCTAATGAAGAAAATGGATTCAGGCATTGCCAGAGAATGAGTGTCTTTTTTTTTTTTGTAATGCAAATAAAAAAATTGTTAATTATTATTTTTAAAAAGATAATACTATAACATATAGAAAATTAATAGAATACGTTTACGGATGAACTAATAACTAGATCATACTTAGTGTTGCTAAGTATAGATTAAATATTTTCCATTGAATAGAGAATTTTCGGAAGGCATCAGCGCCCCAGGGTCTCGCCCCAGACACTAAGCAAAGGTTTTTCCCCGAGGTAAAACAACAAAACTACTGGTGTTGTTTCAAACCAGCATTAGTCTCAGAGACACAGTTATCTCTCTTGTTGACATTCTGTGGGGTGGGAGGGGGGGGGGGAGAGTACTAAGAAAGTCTTGTTGGCCAAACGGAAATTTCTAGATTGGAACTCAGAAGCAAGCTACTGGTAGCAAAGGTATTTCTGAGTTCAGGCGACAGGTTCAAATATGAAGCATTGGGGAAACAAATCTCAGATCTTTTAATTGTTTGGTAAATTTGTATGGAAGTGATCTAGAATCTACGTTTCCCGGCAAATAAAATGTTACAAATGGCAATTAGGAGCATGGCTATTAGTCTGCGGTATGGCCAACAAAAAAAGACAAGACAGACAAATTGGCATTTAGACACCAGACGTGAACCGCGCAGACGACCATTGCATGATGGGAAGACTCCGCTGTCTGGTTTCGAAAAGAAAATGGGACACGAACAATTCCGTAAACATGATCATTTGCTAATGGGAGATAAATTGGTAAACGAATTATGCAGACGATTTAATTTTTTTTTTTTTATTAGCGTAGGAGCCGAAGCACACCACAGAGTTTGTTATGAATGTTTTGATAATTTCTGAAAGTGCTGTCAGCCCCGCGCTCTCTCTCTCTCTTCTCCTTTCTCTCTCCGTCTCTCCCTCTCGGTGTTATTCAGCCAAGGGGAGAGAGGGTAGTGGCAATGTAAAACCTACAAAGTAGCCAGGACTTTGTCAGAACTGCGCGTGATTTTGCCTGTGGGAGAGCGCGTAGATCTAATCTTGGAGCTTCCTAATGGGCGCGGATGATGAGGAACTCTAATTGAAAGCGACGGGGAGACGACTAGTCTCTCTCTTTTCAAGCGATGTTCATCCAACAGAACTATAAACAAACACATATTGCCTAGTTTGAAACAAGCAAAAAAAAAAAAAAAAAAAGACAATACCTTCATTACAGAACTTAAAGTATTTAAAAAAATAATTAAAAAAAAAAAGTTTGTCACATTGGGTATCAACTGCGTATTGTGAATAATGTACGAATGATTCTACCAGTTTGGCCAGAATCCTATTATTTATCGGTAGCTTTATTACACATAAGATCTCTTAAGATCTAGACTAGATCTATAGCTACTTGTACGTCTAGAATCTAGACGTAATCCTTATTGGGTTGACGTCAAATAAAAAATAAGCAAAGCTTAGATAATGTATCAATAAACTTAAAGTAGCTTTAAATTTAACAACGTTTTTTTTTTTCTTTCTTTTTCCTTCAATAATTCCAATGACATATATCTAGTCCTATCATTGCAATAGTGTCTAACTTCTTGATGTGTATAATGTTTAAGTCTGGACTGTGAAAAAACCTCTAGATCCAGCTTTAGAATATATAAGGGAAGACCTTGACCTTGAGATTGTAAATACTCTGACCCCCTGAGGGTCATACTATCTTTCTATCTTAATTAGTTGTCTTTTTAACAACGCATACTTAATAATTTTAGAACCTAAGAAGTACCTAATTGAATTATTCTCTTCTTTTTTTTTTTAATGAAGTCTATGGACTATTCATCCATTTTTTTAAAAGTATCAACAGGTTCATCTGGTAGACTCACACATTAAGCAGAGGCGTAAAGACGATGTTGGTATGTGGGGGGGGGGGGGTCACTGAGGGATCGCGAAGGATCGAAACACATTTTCAAATTTGATATCGAGTCCTGCTCAGGCCATTTCGGAAAGCAGGTTTTCTTTCTTTCTTTCTATAGGCCTGTATTTTCCTGTGTGCCACCCTAACAGATGTTTGTAGCAAACACACACAAACACAGTTTTGTTCCAGTTCTATGCTAGACTTATCATTGTTTGTATAAGCGTGTACAAGTCTGTTATAGATGTGTGCATGAAGTATGTGTGTGTGTGTGTTTGTTGCCTACCCTTGTATTCATGTAGACCATCTATCTTTTACAGACGACACCACTTGACCATACAAGAGGGAACATCACTCCCGCAGGCCCGACCATTAAAACGCCACACTCCTCTGAAGATACCCCCCTCCCCCTCCCCAACCATAGACACTGATACCGCCCCCCCCACCCCGACTCCATTGTCGCGTTTTCAGACACCCAGGCTCTCATCTTCACATCTACTTAGGGTCCCTCTTGATAACTGACTTGGGGGCCCTAGCACGAGAGCCATCGAGAGACAAAACTCCTTTGATGCGCTCCGTTGTGGGCTTAACACACACACACGCAGCACGCATACATACACATAGACACAACACTATACAGGGATATATAGGGCGGTGAGAAGGGTGCTTTGGATAAAGAATATGATACTTTGCAGGTGTTAACAGGGCGCGCATCCCCCCTTTTTCTTTTGCCAGGCTCCCACCAACCGCCTCGCCTCCAAACCATTAATATGATACGGTCATTATATGCGTTAACTTGACAGACCTATAAGAAGGGTGAGAACTGGGTTGGCTAATTGACTTCGCGCACACACACACACACTCATACATACACACAGACACGAAAAACGTAGACATAAACAAAGCCTATTGTCACATTTTTCTTTTTTTTTCTATTTCCTTAGACAACATGACACAAATGACTTTTGACGTCACAATGGGTCAAACAAAAAATGTCATAATCATAATTCATTAATCATAATTCAAACTGTACTGGGTGTAATCCCGCTGCCCTAGACACATTGTAGACTAGACCTCTGTATCTGTGTACGTGTGTGTGTGTGTGCGGGCATGTGTTTGCCCGCCCAACAAAGCCACGTTGTAGACATTGAACAAAGGTTTGATTCCTTTTCTACAAGACATCACTTTTAAAAATTAATAATATGTTAATGTATGCTGTGTTTTTTTTTTACTGAGACAAACCGAAATCATATGTGACATAATAAGTTCTCTCTCTCTCTCTTCCCCCCCCCCCCCCCCACTCTCTCTCTCTCTCTTCTTCACCTCCGTAACTAAACATCCACTCCATCCTACGGGTTCAGATCTAGATCTATTCTATCTTTCGCTTGATGGTAACCGCATAGCAATAGTTTAAAGAGTTTTGAACAGTTTCAGAGAAGACTGGAAAGCAGAGAAAAGGGGAGATTACTAAGGATTTTGGCACATTAAAATGCATTGTAACAATTTTTGTCATCCCTGGTTTATCTCCCATTAAAGAAAACTGCAGACGATACTTTCTGGTGAGTGTAATAGCAGCGAAACAAATGATGGGGGCTTATATTTACATGCGAGGCAAAGTAGGGAGGATTTAATACGGGGGGAGGGGGGTAAATAGAGCGTGGTTTTTATTATTAATTTCCTTGTTATACTTGTAATTTTAAAATGTAGTTATAACTATTTTATCAGGGTTAGGCCCCCAGGGGAGGGGGAGGATCAGTTTACAAAAAAAAAAGTTTTAGTACATTGGTTATTTTAGTAATCGTGGTCCAGTTCCTAGAGGAGTAATTGTGACCATTTGAGACTAAGAATTGTCCGCAGAATGACCTATCACTAGCTTCTTGTCTCCAATGATTCCGATAACAAGAGATATGTATTTGCACTCCTCCCTTCAAATACAACTCCCCCTCCTTTTTTACAACTAGCAGACGACGGAATTGTAAAAGTAGATATGGTCATGAGGGAGGTTTAGTGATTCTAGAGTACAGAGAAAGGTTTAAGGATAAGAGAGGTTTAGGGATAAGAGAAGTTTTAGTATTGAAAGAGGCTTTAGTGATGAAAAAAGTTTATTGGTTGGGGGGGGGAGGTTTAGTTTTGCAGATCGTAATTACAATTTAGCTGTCTAAAGCACTGAAAACACCCAAAAGGTACCGGTTACATGTATCGTATCTAGATCTGGCATAACGGAATCTTTATGCCCGCATTGCGTGATGTAATGTTGGTAAATGGTAGACAGCATAAAAGTGTATTAAAGAAACAGCTGAAGAAAAGAGACGGGAAAAGAAAACACTTTGGGAAGAAAGAGCGTCAAGATCAGAGTCTAAGTGAGCTGAAAGATATTTGATGAAATTCATCTTGTAATTTAACTTTTTTTAAAAACAAAAATGTCTACACCGATTTTAGAATCATTTAAACATTCGTTAATAAAAGTCATGTTTTAATGTTTATACCCTAATGAACTATACAACAATCAAATTTCTATATCAAGTGAAGGAATTACACCTACAATGGTATGTTGAGTAACAAAGTAAATAAATTGGGTAAGCAGTCTAAAGTTGCACCGCATCACAGATTCTCGTATGCTGAGCTACTAATAATAAACAGCTCATTACTATGACATGGTCTTTTAGAAACTCTTCTTATTGAGTATTGGATAGCGCACAAAAGTCATTGACAAATATCTTGTCCAATGCGTGTTTCATAACTCAAGTTAATTAAGTACATAGGCTCAGTCCAGGTGTATGGTAAAATATCATATATCAAAGAAGCTTTAGTTTGGGAAAAAAAGGGCAGGGCTAAAGACACTTCCACAAAGACTTTTAAAAATGTTTAAAAAAAAAACTTTGGACCAAATAGATAAAGACTTTTTATCATAATTAATGAGGGAAAAAAATAAAAACAAACAAACATCAATGGAACAGCTATTATGCAGAAGTTATCAAGAGAATGTAGACCAAAAATAAAATTAAATTATGACATAATACAAATTTATTATGTGCTAAACCTGGATGTTTTCGCAGACAATTAACTAAATAGACGAACTGAACTCAAATATCTGAAGGAAGCTGGCCGAAGCAGTGTTTAAAAGAGCTTCCTTGTATACAAGAATAAAATGCTAATTATTATAAAATTGTCAATGTTTTAATACTCTACCCCCCCCCTCTCCCATTCAGCCAAAATAGCAAATTGAATATCGACTGTGTGATAATGTTGTTGCAGGGCTCAAAAAGGAATTATAATCCAACACAGGCTACTTACATTTCCCAAGTGTTCATTCAGTAGCTTGCATATAATTAGGGCAATTAGGAATCAAATTACAGTACCTACCTCTCCTAACCTTGAGACGGCCTGGAACAAGATAATCTGAAGTATCCTCATGGTGTATCATGGTATCATCTTCCCAGACATGATTTGAACACAATATCTTCACTGTAAGCTTATCCTATCTGAACGCTAATTGCTGCAAGTCATAATTTAACACTTCTGCACACAAATGTTGAATCAAATCCTGCGATGTTCTTAGATCTAGGCCATTGTGGATTATGCAAATTTCCTCTACCAAAAATGCTTTAGCTGTTAATTATTCGCGACTTGTCACCCTTGGTTCACACAAAAAGTATGTACATGCATGGAGTCGTTAGGAAGCTCTGAACATCTGCTGGCGTTACTGAAGTACCATCCAAAACAAAACAAAAGAAGAAAAAAAAAAAAAAAAAGAGAGGTCTGAAAGAGACCTCCCATGCTTGACGTAGAGATCATTAAGTGAAGGACGGAGGGCCCTTGTAGAGAGCTGTTGACTTAAGGATGTGAGAGGCCATTTTGTTGTTATTGTTTGGGGGGGGGGGGGGGGGTTATCGCCACAGCAGCAGAAAAAAATATGGGGAGGGGGGGGGGGGGGGGAGGGAAGGGAGGCGACTAACTGTGATGTGGTGTATTTGAGATGAGGAGGGGGGGGGGCTGTCACATGTTATCTCCCCCCACCCCCAATTCTTTTTATATCACATTCTCTTCCTTATCAATTAAGATGACAATTAGTAACTGTATGTAATAGAGCCGATATTTTTAATGACCTTTTTACTGGGTTCACTTCATTCTTTCTTGTTTTTTTTTAATTCTCGTTCCCCCCCCCCCCGGCTTGTGCTTTGCAGTTTCATATCCTTCGTTCTTTTTTTTTGTTGTTCTCTGTTCAACTGGCCCTATCCTAGAGACCCCCGATATCAGACATCTGGATAATAGGGCTCTCGAGCACTGCATCCTCCTCCTCCTCTCCCCCTCCCCTCCGTTAGTATCCCTCTTATTTCTTCTCTTCTTCTAGGTTTGATGATTCTCGTGTAACTTAACGTATTTCCAGTTTCCCATCCAGGGATGAATGCCCCCCCCCCCCACGCCCTTTTTTTTTTCTCTACCCTCTTTAATACACACAGAAACCAACCTCCAGACGTGTCGTCACATCGTGAGCTGCAATGAAACTGACCATTGTCCATTTCTTTCCAAACTTTTTTTTTTTAAAAAAAAAGCTTTTTAGTCTGTTTTCGGCGCCCGTCTGCCGATGTTCTTCCGGCGACATATTTCTGGAAAATTCTTCTCTAGTCACACACACACAAATGAAAGCTTTCTTGTAATTGGAAACTTTCTAAGGAATTCCTTATGTTGATCTTCCTAGCGATGGCTCCTTGTTTACTTTCTAATGTCTACGATAATTAGGGCCCCACCTTGGCGGAGCCGAAAGTTCAATACATGAAATGATCGGTATGGTCAGTGTCTTCTTTGGGAGACATCCAGCTCTTCTCTGACGATGGACAATGCCTTCCTTTGTTTCCTGTTATGTCCCGCGAAAGATGACCCGCCCTGT
Organism: Biomphalaria glabrata; assembly: GCF_947242115.1. Taxonomy (NCBI): domain Eukaryota; kingdom Metazoa; phylum Mollusca; class Gastropoda; family Planorbidae; genus Biomphalaria; species Biomphalaria glabrata. Next base: position 46,425,410 of record NC_074713.1, on the reverse strand, counting down.
GTTTTCGTGTCGTCGCAAATATTTTCACTTGGCGGGAAAGCGAGCGTCGTCCAAAAAACAACAAAATAAAACGGAGTGGCAGACGTGGGGGGGGGGGGGGAAGACATGGCCACTGACCAATCAGAAGGAAGGAAATCAAAAGAAACGATTAGCGACTTTTAGAACCCATTGATCTAAGGCGGAGAGTGGGCGCTGTGGCGTTGTGGTGCACGCCCCTGTTGCATTGTGGTCCCCCCCTTCTGCACATCCTTTTCTTAATGGGTGTCCGTCTTGCATTCACAATTATTCAATGAATACCGAGAGAATTGTAATTATGAGGTATATTCACACGAAACCTGTGGATTTAACCTGGTCTTAACTGGTATCATGCATCTTTTTGTGGATATCTTTAAGGCCTTGGAGATGTCTTCGACTGATATCATAATCTGCTTTGTTATTCAACTTCTATTGTTGCTTAATTTTACAAAGCGTATTTTTAAAAATAAAGTTCTTCGATTGCGTAGTGAAAATGATAATTGCAGATTATTATTATTATGTTAGAAACGAACGAGTATTTATACTCTGGCACTGCCAGGATCGAGTTTCGTTAAAGAGAAACAAAATTCAATGTAGTCCCTTTATCAATTTCAGCTGAGGAATTGTCTGGTGATGTGGCAGCTCTGCAGCAGTACTGCCCTCTGACAGGCAACGAGAATCTTCTTAGGAATGTTAAGGGCCTTAAAGTGAGGTTAGCTATTGTTATCCCTCGGTTGATATACCAATGGGTTATATTGTTATTTTGGATAACTTCCATAAACGTTTTATCTCCAAGCCTAGGTTCCCGTGTTTTGTTTTTCCATTTCAGTCTTTCTTAAATTATGAGACAGTGGTACGGTGGTGTCAATAATGGTGGCGGTTTTTTTCTTTGTTATCAATGAACAGCAGATCAGGGCGATTAAAATCTATCGTTTTGTCAGTATATAGGCATATCCCAGTATAATACGTTATTATTATTAATATTATTATTATGTTAGAAACGAATGAGTATTCATTCGCTGGCGCTGCCAGGGCCGAATCTCGTTAAAAGAGACAGAATTCATCGTAGTCTCTTTAACACTATTATATTATTATTATTATTATGTTAGAAATGAACGAGTAGTCATTATTTGGCGCTGCCAGGGTCGAGTTTCGCTAAAGAGAAACAAAATTCATCGTAGTCCCTTTAACAGTTTCCACTGAGGAATTTTCTGGTGATGTGGCAGGTCTGCAGCAGTACCGCCCTCTGACAGGCAACGAAGATGTTCCTAGGAATGTTAAGGGCCTTGAAGGTGTCTGTGAGGTCAGTTGTTATTATCCCCTCGGTTGATATAACAATGGGGTATATTGTTATTTTGGACAATTTCCATAGACGCTTAATCTCCAAGCCTAGGTTCCCATATTTTCTTTGTTTTTCTATCTTAGGTTTTCTTAAATTACGAGACAGTGGTACGGCGGTATCGATAATGGTAGCGGTTTTTTCTTTTTTATCGATGAACAGCAGATCCGGGCGATTGAAATCTACCGTTTTGTCGGTCAGAATAGGCCTATCCCAGTACAGCAGATGTTCAGTAGACTCGAGAACCTCTTGTCGAGAATATTTATTATTATTATTATTATTATTATTATTATTATTATTATTATTATTATGTTAGAAATGAACGAGTAGTCATTCTCTGGCGCTGCTAGGGTCGAGTTTATTATTATTATTATTATTATTATTATTATTTGTACTCATAGAGACAAGACTAGTATTGAGTTGGACAAGAGAAGATAATTAGAATTTGCAAGTAATTTGTTTTTCTGTCTGATTAAGGCAACCCATTCAATGCTGTAATGAAATTAAAGAAGAACGAGCACTTTTACGAATTTGTCCTAGCATATGGAATCAGGGAGGCGCGGTGCCTCAGCAGTAAAGCTCTTGGCTTCTGAACAGGAGGTTCCGAGTTCAAATCCGGGTAAAGATTTTAAATTGCGGGATCTTTGGACTCCTCTGAGTCTTATAGGTACATGACATCAGTTGGGGAAAAGAAAAGGCGGTTGGTCGTTATGCTGGCCACATGACACCCTCGTTAACCGTAGGCCACAGAAACAGATGGTTTTCACATCTGCCTTATAGACCACAAGGTCTGAAAGGGGAACAATGAGATTGTATTTGTAAATCATGACTGGGCTTATTGGGTATAATTGTTACTCTATTTTTAGTAGCATATAATTATCATTATCTTAAGTAACCTTATTAAATGTTTTTTTTTTTTAAAGCTTATATTAACTCTCTCAGCCTGTCTGTCTGGTAAAAAGTTTGAACATGTTTTTTCTCCCATTTCCCATTCTCAGATCAAGTTAAAACTTTGCACAATTATTTATTGAACCTGACAAGACAAGAATTAATCCAAAAAAAAAAAGTAGTTGATTGATCGTTGGTAATTTATTATTTTGTTTCATTTTGAAATAAGGGGGATAAATGCTACTTAATGAGATGTGGACATATATATGGATTGAGTCCCCTTATTACGTTTTGACGCGTTTTTTATTTCACTTCCCATTATCGGATGATAATGCAATTGTGTACACTCACTAAATGTCAATACAAATACACGAATTAATACAAACAATTAACCAATAAGGTAATCATTTAGTACTAATCAATTAATTTTGTTTTATATAGCAGAAAGGGAGCTAAACCCTGTAGTTTTAGTAATTAGCGGTTATTTCCCTGTAGATAAGCTTTGGTTTAAAAAAAAATATTCTTTTTTTCTATTTGCTTGTATGTTTTAGTGCAAGCGAGCTAATAATACAACTTTATACTACAACCTTATAATACAACCTTATAATACAACCTTATAATACGACCTTAAAATACAACCTTATAATACAATGCTTACGTTTTAGTTTGTCGATACCAGATTTCATCATCTATTTCGATCTGGACAAGTCATTTTTGTTTCATTATATTTTTTATTTCAAATTTAAAGTTTAATCCTTTATCACTCCATCTGGTCTGTTCACATCTATTAATCTTATTGTTCAGCTAGACAAGAAAATCGCTGTCTTATTTCCAGAGTCAGGGGTGTGAATGTATTTCATTTAAAAAAAAAAATGAACATAGTTGGCAGTTTACTTGCAATACTAGATTAGGAATCGACTGTTTTGTTCAGCAATGCAAGAACTTCCAGGTTCTCAAGAACGAGATTGCTTTGTAGAGCGCTCTATCTCAAGCCACTCATCTCGTATTGTCTGCTTATCTTTGATACCTAGGTCAGAGACATAACAGTTATCCCACGATCTACATTCAGCAGGAATGGGGGCTAGCGCTCTATCTGATGCAGACGAAGCAAGGGGATGAACTCTGGGCCACGGCTATATTTAATACTTTCTCTTGCGAACTACCGGTGGTAAATCGCGGCTGCAGACACCACACACAGACACGCTCTGACCTACCCAACGTTTCGGTCACAGTAGACGAGTAGCTACAACTGAGGGGGCGTATTCATTGTATTATATTTCTTTATTTACAATGACTACCTATTTATTTGTTGTTATTAAAAAAAAAAGCACGTCGTTAGTCTTGTTAAGAAAAAAAAGTGACTTTCTAAATGCAAGTAAAGATTGTCATGACGACTGGGGAGTAAATGCTTAATAAGCGTAAAGACATAGATTCAGAAACTACGAATCGCGGGCCAAATCCGGCCCGTAGACCAGTGATATTCTGCCCCCTGAACACAGAGTTTAAAGTTCCCCATTCAGACCTTGCGGTCTATAGGGCAGATGATGTAAAGGTCATCTGTTTCTGTGACCTACAGTTAACGAGGGTGTCATGTGGCCAGCACAACGACCGACCGCCTTTACTTTTCCCCAACTAATGTCAGGTACCCATTAGAGCTGGTTAGACTCTGAGGCGCCCGAATATCCCGGAATTAAAAATCTCAGTCTTCACCAGGATTCGAACCCCGTACCGCTCAGCCACCGCGCCTTTAGTTACAAGATTGGTTCCATTCGATTCGACGAATTTTTCTACTACGTCCATACTACTTGTTGTAAAATTTTATGTCCTCCAGACCGAAAATGGTTGGACACGCCCCTGTGTTAAGATATTCCTTCAGAAATGAAGACTGTTGCATCAAGGGAAGAGAGGATAACGGGAGAGGTCGGGTGTGGGAGGGAGGGAGATCTATCTTCCTACCATTGGGACGACACTTCGTAACACTAAACTACACACCCAAGCAGTCATTAACGGAGTAGGTCGGGCTAAAACTCACCGGGCACTGTGTTCAACGATTAACTCGGATGATGTGTGGCCAGACAATGACCAGATGTATTAGCGTTCCACCAATGAACGGGACGTTTGGTCTCAGTCTGTGTTATAAGACAGGCGCATCGACTTCAATGGTTTCAGAATGCATACGAGAAGACTTGGTGGACAATACAACAGCGTCAAAGCGGCCCAGCCACAAGAAGCGTTCATGTCGCAGTATTTATTGCTGTTAATAGGTAATATCCGTGCCCTTAAACGTCTTCCCGTAAATACCTGATTAATGAAATACCTGATTAATGAAATACCTGATTAATGAAATACCTGATTAATGAAATACCTGATTAATGAAATACCTGATTAATGAAATACCTGATTAATGAAATACCTGATTAATGAAAAACCTGATTAATGAAATACCTGATTATTGAAATACCTGATTGATGAAATACCTGATTAATGAAATACCTGATTAATGAAATACCTGATTAATGAAATACCTGATTAATGAAATACCTGATTATTGAAATACCTGATTAATGAAATACCTGATTAATGAAATACCTAATTAATGAAAAACCTGATTAATGAAATACCTGATTAATAAAATGCCTGATTAATGAAATACCTGATTAATGAAATACCTGATTAATGAAATGCCTGATTAATGAAATACCTGATTAATGAAATACCTGATTAATGAAATACCTGATTAATGATATACCTGATTAATAAAATGCCTGATTAATGAAATACCTGATTAATGAAATACCTGATTAATGAAATGCCTGATTAATGAAATACAATGAATCATACCTGATTAATGAAATACCTGATTAATGAAATACCCAATTGATGAAATACCTAATTAATGAAATACCTAATTAATGAAATACCTAATTAATGAAATACCTGATTAATGAAATACATAATTAAAGAAATACCTAATTAATGAAATACATAATTAAAGAAATACCTAAATTACATGCGCTCATTCAGTAAAGAGTTTTACGCTTTTTTTCTGTTCATTCTAAATACAGTTCATAATGTAAGTTATTGTAACTAAAATCATTAATAATGGAGACATTGACAAGTAATGTGTATTTTTAGTGTGATAAATATTTGCGAGCATCTTGGTTCATATTTTATTGACAAGTTCATTGATACAACTGATGAACCAGTAATGCATACGCCAACTGACGTATCATTGATAAAACGGATGAATCAACGATGCTTGCGCCAACTGATGTATCATTGATAAAACAGATGAATCAGTGATGCATGCGCCAACTGATGTATCATTGATAAAACAGATGAATCAGTGATGCATGCGCCAACTGATGTATCATTGATAAAACAGATGAATCAGTGATGCATGCGCCAACTGATGTATCATTGATAAAACAGATGAATCAGTGATGCATGCGCCAACTGATGTATCATTGATAAAACAGATGAATCAGTGATGCATGCGCCAACTGATGTATCATTGATAAAACAGATGAATCAGTGATGCATGCGCCAACTGATGTATCATTGATAAAACAGATGAATCAGTGATGCATGCGCCAACTGATGTATCATTGATAAAACAGATGAATCAGTGATGCATGCGCCAACTGATGTATCATTGATAAAACAGATGAATCAGTGATGCATGCGCCAACTGATGTATCATTGATAAAACAGATGAATCAGAGATGCATGCGCCAACTGATGTATCATTGATAAAACAGATGAATCAGTGATGCATGCGCCAACTGATGTATCATTGATAAAACAGATGAATCAGTGATGCATGCGCCAACTGATGTATCATTGATAAAACAGATGAATCAGCGATGCATGCGCCAACTGATGTATCATTGATAAAACAGATGAATCAATGATGCATGCGCCAACTGATTTTTACTAAACCTTTTAAGGATTCGCACAGGATTTTAATGTTGTCAGTTTATCTGTGCCGGTATAATTCAAATACGAATCTTAAAATGTGACCTATTTTAGGACTAAGGGTGTAAAGAAAAGGAAGAGGAAATCAAGCAATAAGCCAAGTATTATCATGATTATTGCCCTTTCTGACTTTGCTTTCAAAACCGATAATTTTGAGATGTTTCTTGGTGGGATTTTTTTAGTACTATTTGATGAGACCGTTCGTCGCTGGTGGGTAAGACTTGATATTTACTTCTACAGTTAATAAACTCACGAAACACACAATGATATTTAAACCTAGTTTGGCCAATGGGCAATCTTGTCATCCTCTTGACGCCGCATCCCCAAAAAAAAACAAAAAAAAAAAACAAAAAACAAAAACGGTAGAGCGAAAGTATAGCTAGTTTTTTTTTTCACTTTCTCTATTCCCTCTCTACGCACTGCTCTCTCTCTCTCTCTCTCTCTCTCTGCAACTCTTATATATTTCCCCGACGCTCTCATCCGCCCCGCCCCCCGCCAGTGTTCCACTTCTAGACATTCCTGGCGCCTTCTTTATCCTTCACCACCCCTTCCCCTCCATGCTTTCCTTCCGTCCATCGGCACACTATGTTAAGGAGATAATTGTTCAGATAGAAACAACGGGGCTGCCAGACACACAGCCTAAACTCAATAAGCTTCTAGCTTTATGTATTGACTATATACCGTCTCTCCTTCCGCCCCTCCCCAAGCAGCTCTTCCCACTCTCCCACACACTCTCTCTCTCTCTCCCCCTCCCTCTCTCTTCTCTTTCGTCTCCTGTAAACAAGTTGAAAGGATAAAGTCGGCACAGACTCATCCGGTCAGTAATAACGAACCTGGGTATTTTCCTCTAGATCTGGGTTGCTGTTTTTTTTCCGTATTATGTCCGTCAGGGGCTATCGATTTTTTAATATTTATTTTATGTCTAAAACAATGTATTCACATTATAATATTCTTTACCACTAGAGGTCTTCTTGACTGCTAAATTTAACAATTTGTAGATATATTTAATGAGTACAAATGAGTTTGTCAACACTCGGACTGGCAAAAAACGAGGAACTCCTCAATACTGTAAAAGACGAAAACAGAGCTGGGTTCTGTCCCCTATTAATGAAACATTTCTCAGCCTCAAATGTCATCCTTTAAAACAGAGCTGGGTTCTGTCCCCTATTAATGAAACATTTCTCAGCCTCAAATGTCATCCTTTAAAACAGAGCTGGGTTCTGTCCCCTATTAATGAAACATTTCTCAGCCTCAAATGTCATCCTTTAAAACAGAGCTGGGTTCTGTCCCCTATTAATGAAACATTTCTCAGCCTCAAATGTCATCCTTTAAAACAGAGCTGGGTTCTGTCCCCTATTAATGAAACATTTCTCAGCCTCAAATGTCATCCTTTAAAGCAGAGCGGAAGGAGCAAGAAGAGGGGGTCGTCCAAAGAACAAAACTGACTGGACAGTTTAAAAGAATGGACCAGTCTGTCTCTTGATATCGTACTAGGAATTTGTGCTGGCCTACTATAAGTAAATTAAAAGTAAGTTGACTACGCTTACCTTCATCTTGGCAGTACCAAAGTAACACTAGTTTCACATGCAATAATAATAAGAAGACTTATATTGCACGTTTCAGAATTATAAAAATTGCTGACAGTTACACAAATGAGTGAAAAAAAAAATGTATTTAAAATTATTGATGCACTGCACTGGCCTATATATATTTTTTAAATGTTTTTTTTTACTACATTCTGCCAGCGTACAAAAGAAACTAAAAATATTCCTACAGCAATTATCAGGCATTTAAACGCTTTTAGATTTTTTTAAATGTCTATGTTTGTGAGCTTTGACGAGTATGTGTATATGTGTGTGCATGATTGAGTGTGAGGTTAGCGCGTGTCTGAGTTTGGGGGGGGGGGCGAGTAAGCATGTCTCTGAGAGTTGGGGGGGGGGGGTGAGTTTGAGCGTGTCTGGGCGAGAAAAGAGCAGACATCAGTGCTTGTTGTAACTCATCCTGAAGGGTGGTTTAGTCGACTAAAAAATGCCTGGCGAATGGTTTTCTTAAGAGGTCAGGTGACTGGTCACAAAGCGGATTGGACGGTATTAACGTCAGCATTTTAAGAAGTCAATTTCAAGAACTTTTCAGCAATGTAACAAATATTTGTATATTAGATTGACAAATAGGCATGTAGTTGCTTTGACACACACATATCTCTCTATCCATCCGTTCATAATTATATCTATCTTCATACACACATATCTCTCTATCCATCCGTTCATAATTATATCTATCTATTTTAAAATAATTTTGTATAGTATATATCTTTCACGAAATAAGCCTACTGAGTGTGATACGCTCTGATCTCTTTCATGCACATCTGAGGGGATGTTATGGAGTGTGTGTATGTGTGTGTTTCTATGGTGACGGTGGGACGAGGCAAGTGATTGGTTGGTGGCTATACCGTGTGAATGATGCAAGATAAGCAGCATTGTCGTCCGTAGTGTTGGGTAGGACAGATGACTCCAGAGTGACAAAGTGAAAAGACGTTTTTTTTTTGTTGTGGTGAGATTAGTTCAAAATACTATTTTATACTATTACTAAAGTCTACTACAATTATTTCAGTTCATCTGAAGTTAAATTTGTCTATAGTGTAATAAAAGTTATAAATAATTCCGTTCACAAAGAAGTTACTCAAGTTATTTCAAGTCTTACAAGTGAATATATAATACGACTACAGAAGTTTAGTTGTCTACCAGCAGTTTAGTGCTACAAGTCAAAGACTTTCCACAACGGCCGGAGGGGGGGGGGGAATGGAAGTAGGTGTCCATACTGCTGTTACATGGACAGCAAACACAACTCTGTTCAAGACGAGATTCAAACGCGAACTCTTTGATAGGTAGCCAAACCGTTTATGCCACTTATCCCTCATCTATCTATGTATGCATGTATGTATGTATGTATGTATATATCTATCTATCTATCTGTTGGTTTGACATACTGACATAAGTTTATATGTATGTCGCAATGGCAGTAGCCACATGAAGAGGCACAAGGCCCCAGTGCAAAGCCCTCAGTCCCCTGGATGAGAAAAATGGTCATCATCGAATCAAGATGGACGAACTATAGACATATATATTTCTAATATAGCTACAAATAAAACATATGAAACATTAGCAAAAGATAAAAAGATTAGTTTAAGTTTTCAGGTAGACGGTAGACCTCGATAGTTTTGACTTGTAAAGCTCTCCACTCTGTGCCAGTGTCTACACACGTGGAGTCACCAACTGTCACACAAATTGTCACCGACAGATCTCTAGTTCCAGGTGTTTTCTTAAGATTAGACAGTAGACCCGGCCTTGGTGGCTTCTTAATTATCGTCTTTAATTAAAACCAACAAAAGCGTCTGCTGCGTAAACGGCAGTGACGTCACTGAATGAGACTTGGCACCAACAGGCACCCACCTCACACACACAAACACTTCTCTGTTTAAGTTGAACGAAGTTTTTCTTTATAAATGTGCTTGAAAGATTAGAGTAGATGTACATAAGAATAAAGATGACCGCAATGAATGTATCTAGCGCTGAATTTGCCTCTAGGCGACATAAGCTATAGCTTGCCCCCCCCCCTTTACTTGTTTGGAGGCCCCCTAAAAATAGTTTCAGGGATATTCCAGGGGGGGAGGCGGGAAGGGTTTTGAACTTGGGACCATCTTGTTGATATTCCAAAGCCCGAAGTCAACTGATCATGCATCCATCATTCAAACATAACTATATATCTAACTATAACCTATGCATCAACTATAACTATATATCTAACTATAACCTATGCATCAACTATAACTATATATCTAACTATAACCTATACATCAACTATAACTATATATCTAACTATAACCTATACATCAACTATAACTATATATCTAACTATAACCTATGGCATCAACTATAACTATATATCTAACTATAACCTATGCAATCAACTATAACTATATATCTAACTATAACCTATGCCATCAACTATAACTATATATCTAACTATAACCTATGCCATCAACTATAACTATATATCTAACTATAACCTATGCCATCAACTATAACTATATATCTAACTATAACCTATGCCATCAACTATAACTATATATCTAACTATAACCTATGCCATCAACTATAACTATATATCTAACTATAACCTATGCCATCAACTATAACTATATACATCTAACCAAAAACAAGGGAACAGAAACACACACCCACCTGTTATATAATGGTATTCTATGCACTTTAGAGGCCCCATACGCCAACTTACAATTTGGTAGACATATCCATCCGCTTCCATCCTCCCCCTGGAACTATTTTTTTTTTGGCCACCAAAGAAGTAGGGGTTCTTTAATATATTTGTGCATTGTTTAAGTGAAAAATTTGATTAATTTATTTTGACAACTTTTCGTTATTCTATCGGTCTGACACTTTGAGCATAAACTCTTGCTTTGTGACTTCACATTCTATTTAAATTTGAATGTAATTATCTTTTTATTTACTGTCTAGTGCCACTGTTCCATCTATGGGATACAGGGGACCTAGCGATTATATTGTATTTTCCTTATCTCTGACTAACAGTAAAATTCCTCTAGCATATGGCCGCCCCCATGCAAAGCTAAGATTTATAATATTTGAACAAGTAGGAAGTGATCTAACAACATTATATTACTTGTTATAGATTTAAAGCGGTACTTACTTCTACATGTATTCCCCAACGAAACGCTGTGGGGCTGGATTAGTACCATCGCCCCATGTAGATGTCCGGGGGTGTCAGATGGACCATCGCCCCCCTTTCTCTTGCCAAACAAAGAGTCGTAAAAATCCAATCCGTATAAGCTGCTTCAAGCGAAAATCACCAGCATTTAACTTAATTATTTTTGTATCTGCTGGTAAATAAAGTTGGCATCAATCTTATGATACATCTTCCAGTTAGGGTAAAAACAAAATCCAATTTTATATCCTGTGTCTGGAGTCCAATTGGTTCGAGGTAGAATCATTAGTGCCACTCCTTCTCATGGAAAAAATATTTCATTAAATTATATTTCCGATTAGCAGAAACATCTTTAATTTGTTATTTTCACCTAAAACATAAAACTTCTTTATAATAAATCTGTATATGGAAAAATAGTTGGGAACCTCTTCCGTATTGTGGAAGTAGTTTTGAAAACCATGATATCGTCTGCATGTCACTTGATCTCCGTTTCGGCTTTGAGATTATTTTTGTACAACGTCTGTTGAAAGTCCGATTTCAAGTCAAAGAAAATTCCCTTGCTGGTTAGAGATTAACAAACGAATACATGTTTGATGCAACAGATACCGGAAATAAAAAAAAAAAAGAAGAAGAAGACAAACTGAATGACGTCATCAAGTCATCTCGCTCAAGGACATGCGTGTTGAAAGCTTACATTTCATGTATCTCTTAGAATAAGATGTACAAGATAGTGGGTGATACTCATGATAATCGGAGTATCTTATTTCCATTTTATTACGTCATTTTGCTGGACTTACAAGTCGGGAAATGTAGCAGAATTATCGTATCCCACGTTTCATGTTTATCACCTAGATCTAGATCGTTTGTGTGTTGTTCTGTTCTTGTTACTTGTAGTTGTTTTTTGATGCCTTTGATTAAATTTGCCAATACAATGTTGCTTTGTTTCAATATCTAAACGTATGTCCGCCATCGAAATACGCGCAGACGATCGAAGGCCGCCATATTCGTCACGTGTTCACCATGACTCATGACCATCTCATCACAGCGTATATCCTGCGGACGCTTTTTGTAGACAACGGTCACATAGATCTAGAGTCGAATCTGGACGAAGAAACTTTGAAAAGTAGACAATGCTTCAGTCGACGAGGAAATCTGTGGAAATAGAAAGGAAGTAGTATTTCACTCAAATGGCCATATGATATCAGCAGACGTTCAAATGGAAATAATCTTCGGAGTTGTTCTACCCATAAGACTGAGTATGTTTACTACCAAAATTGTATCTATTCACTCTGTCTGTCTACCTGTCTGTCTGTTTGGTGAATTGTTTTTACACTTCATTTCTCCCAAACCATTTCACGGATCAAGTTGAAACTTTGCAAAAATATTCTTCGACCTAGACAAGACATGAATTGATAAAAAAATAATTACCAATTAGTTAATTAATTACTACTAATTATTATATTTTGTTTGATACAAACAAGGGAAATTACTCCTTCACTATTCACAGAAACTATGTAAGGTTGCATCCCTTTAGATAATTAGAAAGGTTATTTCTCCTACACCCATTCTGGATGAAGTTTAAACTTTAAACAATTATTTATTGTACATAACAGAACACGAATCAATAAAAAAAATCAACTAATTGGTCAATTATTAATTGGTCATTAATTATTTTGATTATCAAATAAGGAAAATAATGTCTACACTACTGAGAGATATAGTTGCAAGTGAGGAGTTATTTCCCTTAGATAACTTTCCATTTTTTGAGGTTACTTTATGTGATTGATTAACAAATATATAAGACTTTAAGAGGGTGTCTCATAATGTACGCGTCAAGGTCTCTGCATAAATAAGTTATCTACAACAAATGAAAATCGAGAAGATACTCATAATACTGTAATAACGAGTCAAGGTCTTATTGTTTGCATAAATTTGTTGCTTGCAATTAATTAGCAAATACGATAAGCTGCTAATATTAGACATTGAAATTTCCCTAATTCTAAAAATAGATTACTAGTTCGAGCAATGAGAGAAACGAAGATTAGACAGAGGTATATAAACGAGAGAAGACAACTAAAGTGGGTCGTATTATACTGCCTCAGCAATGATCTAAGGAATACCCATTTCATGTTGAGCCAAACATTATCAATTGTGTTAATATCTCTAAATATAAACAGATAAAAAAAACTATACAATGTGTAATGAACATCAAATATTTGGTTTTTAAACAAGAAAAACATACAAAATACTTAAAAAAAAAAGTGAAAAAGCTGATATTAAGTGTATTCGTATCAATTAGTTTGGATCAGTCATGTAGTTGATTATAGTGTTATTCACTCTAGACATGATTAATCTGTGGAATTAGAAATATGTTTACCAATTGTTTTTGTTTAGCTTTTAGCTTTCTGAATACGCTATGATCCTATCACTGGACCAGTAGTGAAAGGGGAAGGAAAGAGTGGGATATCTTTGTGACTGGTTACATGATCGTTTTTTAAATGCATAAAAAAAAATGTTGACTGACGGGCTCGAGTCTTCAAGGGGACTAATTCAACCTATACCACCACATCTGTCAAGTACAATTTATTTCCCTTGTTCAAGATACCAAACAAATGAAATTATGTGTACAAACTTTTTACCACATAGACAGACAGACTTAGCTGATATAAGATTTGTAAAAAAACAAAAAACAAATCAAATGACCTGGTTATATTCATGTATCATTAGAACATTTTGCTTCACCCTTGATTACTGCGAGCCCTGTCTAGTTTAACTTACCGAACATAATTTCCATGTAACTGTAGCCACGGATTGAAAAGGTTCTCTACGCGCATCGCTGGCTTCCTATTAGAGCATTACACGCAACCGCAACACGCCCCCCCCCCTTCAACAAGGGAACGCCCATTACACGCAACCGCAACACGCCCCCTTCAACATGGGAACGCCCATTACACGCAACCGCAACACGCCCCTTCAACAAGGGAACGCCCATTACACGCAACCGCAACACGCCCCCTTCAACAAGGGAACGCCCATTACACGTGGTTTGGGACATTTCCAAAAAAGCCAATAAAACATATACCCATTTTCTTATGCAGTTAATGGGCAAAGTCGGGAGAGTCTCTCCAAAATAGGGCTCCCCAGTTACGTGAAACGTGCGCTACGAGATGAACCATTGTCCTTCTACAACTGAATGAGATCAACAATAACATAATGAGTATATATATATTAAAAAGCCTTTTGTGTATGTATTAGCTTTTTCTATTTTTTTTTTGCTTTTTAATTTGCGAAATGGCTGACAAATTTCTAGACTTCTATTTCTAGGATGCGAAATCCCTGGAGACTCACCCACGCGATAAGTTCATTCCGTCTTTTATCTACACCTCCTAAGACCCCCGAAAATTCGCAGCTATGCACTCACACACACACAAAAAGCCCTGGGCTATATATCGATGTCTTTGCAAGATCCACTGGGAGGGAAAGGAACTAGTGGAAGTCATCAGATGTAGTCCCCGGGGAGAAACGGGGGGTCACGTTTTCTGGCGGGCGCGTAAGGGTGCCACGGTACATGCGGGAGGAATCGCTCGCGCCCTCGCCGCTCATATGGAAAAGAGGAGGGGGGGGGATGACCCCAAGGGCCGACCCGAAGATTCTGCATTCTGATCGAGGGCCTTTAGGGTGATCGACGTGGACACATGTGCTGACCACATGTGGTGAGCGTGTACCGCGTACATAATCTGTACATCATTGGCACCCTACATCGCCAGGTAAAACCATGCGGACTACGGTAAACATTCTAAATATCGCTCACGTTTTTGTAGACGAGCCTTGTGATTACACGCACATCAGGGGAGACAACAACAAAAAGAGTTCGAACAACGACGTGGTTAGCATTCCCGGGCGGCGCTCGTCAGTTCGCTCCCCTTCCTTTAATTAAAGATTTAATCTAAGAAGAATTAGTAAACAAAATAAAGCACAATTATGTGATGTGAAACTCATCTGACCGCATACAACATAACATAACCTTGTGGTCTATAGGGCAGATGATGTAAAGGTCATCTGTTTCAGTGGCCTACGGTTAACGAGGGTGTGTCATGTGGCCAGCACAACGACCAATCGACTTTACTTTTCCCCAAACTAATGTCAGGTAACCATTAGAGCTGGGTAGACACAGAGGCGCCCAAAGATCCCGAAATTATAAATCTCAGTCTTCACTAGGATTCGAGCCCTGGACCCCCGGTTCGGAAGCCAAGCGCTTTACTGTTGAGCCTCCGCGCCTCCAACATAACATATTTATAATATATTCGCTAATTCTCATGTTTCGCTACATTTTCTCTGCTAACGCCCTACAGCAGCGGTTCTCAACCTGTTAAGCTCGGTGACCCCTTTTACAATCTCCCACTCTGCCGCGAGCCCCCCCCCCCCAACACACACATACAGCAATAGAAGAGTAGACAATAACAATCCATATTTTCGATGGTCTTAGGCGACCCCTGGCAAATCGTCAATCGTCAGTCGAGACCCACAGGTTGAGAACCCCTGCTCTACAGCATATACTTTTGTCTACTCAATTCTCCCATCCTTTACCTCTACACAGGGCCAGCCCTATCAATTGCGAAGCCCTATGCGAAACGGATTGAGCGGGACCCGGTATGGGTATGGATAAGAATAATATCAAAATTATGATTTTGTTTTAGAAAATACATTCGTCTTTGCAATAAATTTTTATTAAATGAAAACTGACAATGCATTTTTTGTTATCGCGCGTAGGATTGGCATCCCAAAATTTATAATTTTGTCTATTTTATTTGGAGATTTTAATAATTTCAGGAGATTTACAAGACTTTTTATTGTATATTTTGCAAATGCAGGAGATTTCCAGTAGGTCCTTAAAAAATCAGGAGGTCGCGGACACCCTGTTATTATATATAAAGTTATAATGGTTTAATTTTTAAAATTTACACCTAGAATTAGCGCGGGGCCTATGAAAGTGCGGGGCCCACTGCGACCGCAAAGGTCGATTAATTACTGGTTATGAATTATTTTGTTTGATACCACCAAGGGAAATTAATCCTTCAGTATTCACAAATATAGTTAATTGTGTCGGGTTTTGTCCCTTTAAATAATTGTACACGTTATTTCTTCCACAGCGATTCTCGGATAAAGTTGAAACTTGAGCCACTTATCTCTTGTAGCTAACAAAACATGAATCAACTAAAAAAAAAATTACCAATTAGTCAATTAATCGAAAAAGAAAATAACTTTTTAATTATTGACAAGATATAGTTGTAAGTGTGGAGTTCTTCTCTTAAAATAAGCTTTGTTTTTTTTAAAGTATTTTTTTGTATTTTGCT
>NC_074713.1:46321599-46404099 GCF_947242115.1 Biomphalaria glabrata | reverse complement strand
CAATCTCGGATCAAGCAGAAATTTCGCACAATTATTTATTTTACCTGATAACACAAGGATTATTTTTTTTGTAATGTAGCTAATCAACTAGTGGTAATAAATTACTTTGTATGGTTTCTCAAACAAGGGAAAAAATAGTAATTGACATAAGCTGAATTATTCCCCTTTATAGATCAATACACTTTATATAAGCTTTGTTTTTTTAAAGTACTTTTTTGTATTTTGCTTGTTAGTCTTTTTGTCCTAAAGCGTTTCTAAATGTAGTGACTTCACTAATATTCGTTTGCTATGAAATTCACGGCTCTATTTTGTGTCTGTTGTTGTTTCTTGTTGTGTTTTTGCTCTGACAGGCTCCAAACAGAGGACGTATATATTGAAGTATTGGCCTAACCAAGTATTCCGTGTTACAGCCCCAGAGTAGAGTGCAATGTGTTTACTATAGTTTGAGGTTCTCAACTCTGTCATCCTATAAATCTCATCCAGATGATGTCATCCATATAATGTCATCCATATAATGTCATCCGTATAATGTCATCCGTATAATGTCATCCATATAATGTCATCCATATAATGTCATCCATATAATATCATCCAGATGATGTCATCCGTATAATGTCATCCGTATAATGTCATCCATATAATGTCATCCATATAATGTCATCCAGATGATGTCATGCGTATAATGTCATCCATATGATGTCATCCATATAATGTCATCCGTATAATGTCATCCGTATAATGTCATCCAGATGATGTCATCAATATAATGTCATCCGTATAATGTCATCCGTATAATGTCATCCAGATGATGTCATTAATATAATGTCATCCAGATGATGTCATCCATATAATGTCATCCATATAATGTCATCCATATAATGTCATCCGTATAAAACTTTATTTTCCTTCTTTTACTTGAGCACTACATTGCTCTATCCTTCTTTACTAGTTGATGTCGTCACTTCCTCTTCCTCTTCCTTACTCTCTCTCTCTCTCTCACTCCGTCTCTTTTATGTTCATTCTGTTTCGATCCATTTGTACCATTTCTTCCGTTTCTCTTTCACATTTTGTCCACATCTCTTTTTACTTTCATGTTTCTTTTCTCTTCCGCCTCTCATTTTTTCTCTCTTCCTCTTTTTTTTCCTTCTTTTTATCCTCCTTTCTTCCAAATTTCTTTTTATTCTCTTTTTATTCTCTTTTGTTTCTCTTCCCCCTCTCTTCTCCCAAATCACACACACAAACACACACACACACTCTCTCCCTCTCACTTTCTCTCTCTCTCTCCTCCCTCTTCCTCTCTCTTTATTTGCCAGTCTCTTTTCATACTCTCTCTTTCTCTTTCATTTCCTCGTGTCTTCTCACTCACTTCACGAAACAGATCATGGCTGCTGAAGTCCTAGTCCCCTTCCTATCGGCTAGTTTTTCTACGCCCCTGTTATCACCACACGCAGGATTATAATTCACAAATTCACGCTGGGTCAGTTGGATTGTCACGATTTGAAGAGGTGGGTGGGGTGGGGATGAGCATCGTTGGCCTCATGAAGCCAACAAGCACACGCACACACGCACTAACACACACACACACACACATGATAGTAAATCTTTTTGTTTTCTTTGGGACGACCAAATCATCATTTCAAGCCCTGGTGGTTTTAGAAGGCACACTTCATGGACAGAACAAGGGAAATAAAACAGGCAATGGTCACGGAGACAAAACAATAAAATACAAAACCATAAGGCCGGTGATATCGTTGACATTTTTAAATTAAAAAAAAAAAAAAAGATCCAATTAATTTTTTTTTCAACCCTAAACAGTAAGCTCTACAGACACAAACTAAATGAGAGTTAATTTTGATTTGCTTTTTTCTGACACCAAAAGTGGAATACTTTAATGTGAATTTTATTGTTGTTGTTGTCTAATTTAAATCTGATTCTTCTTCAGGCTTGAAGTCTTTGAAAGGCTATACATTGTCCCGGATAATTAAAAAGAAATATATGTCTCTCTCTCTCTTGTACTCTCCCCCCCCCCTCCTCTCTCGTTATTGTTGTTTGGCCAATAGAAACAAATATAAAACCTTCAACAGTTGAGTGTAAAATCAGAATTTATTCAAAAAACAACAACAACAACAACAACAAAGAAACTTATCCTCAGACGTTATTTGACGACAAGTTGTAAATGTCAATCAATAATCCCCATTAATCTGTAGAGGGTCACAATGCGACAAATACGACTGCTGTGATTTAAAATGTGGTTTATTTTATAGAATTTAGTTGTAAAATCTCTTGCTAGCTCGCAATGTTATGGCCCGACATCAAGTAATATTAGCCACAAGTAATATTAGCCACAAGTAATATTAGCCACAAGTAATATCAGCCACAAGTAATATTAGCAGTAATATTAGCCACAAGTAATATTAGCCACAAGTAATATTAGCCACAAGTAATATTAGCAGTAATATTAGCCACTAGTAATATTAGCCACAAGTAATATTAGCAGTAATATTAGCCACAAGTAATATTAGCCACAAGTAATATTAGCCACAAGTAATATTAGCCACAAGTAATATTAGCCACAAGTAATATTAGCCACAAGTAATATTAGCAGTAATATTAGCCACAAGTAATATTAGCCTGGGGGACTTGACCTGCATTTTGCGTGCGACGCACAACACTATTACACAGTTTCAAATGATTAATAAATAGTAAAGTTAAAACAAGTCTCGAGACAAAACCTCACACTCTCAATAGAATGCCAACTATAAATCTTCGCATCTGCTTCCCTCAATAATAAAATACTGAACACTTTATTCTAAAGTTGATAAGATGTTCACTAATTTTTTAATTTGTTTGTTCACACTGACGCCTTTATTAGAGGGGCTGTAGCTCAAGTGGTAGAGCGCTCGCTTAGCATGTGAGAGGTACAGGGATCGATACCCTGCTGCTCCATCTATTTTTTTTAAATCTAAATATTTAATTTAATAAACAATCTTATGTATATATATAATTCTCTTCATGGCTTAGACACCAAATAATGGAAAGATCACTCTTTTATTTCTGCAAATCGGACGGAATAGAGTTACCCCACTAAATTTTGGAGGAGAACAAAAAGAGAATATGGGGGGGGGGGGGGAGTAGTGTTCACCCGTAGCTTAATAGCAGGGCCGGACATAACCATTGTGACCAAGAAGTCATGGAAAGAGAACAAGTAATCTACGCTGTATTCACCCGTCACTAAATAGCAGGGCCGGACTTAACCATTGTGAGCCCAATGCGAAACGGATTTCGCGGGGCCCAGTTTGGGTAGGGATACGGATAATTAGTGAAAATTAAGAGTTTGTATTAGAAAATATATTCGTCTTTGCATTTTATTCATTCTTTACTACGTACAGAACTACTTTACGAGCCTTGCGTGTAGCAAAGTCATACAGTATATCATAATAATTCTGTTTCCTACATAGATTACGCTCAATAGCAAGAATTACCAAATGTTTCAATCTATCTTTGTTGACCTCAAGTAAGCGAGAAGCTTCTTTCACTAGATTTTACAATTACGGGTATTACATTATGCCATTTAGGTTGCAGTGGCCTAAGGCCGGCCCTGCAAATTAGCGGCGTATGCTACGCCGCCGGTCGATTAGTTTTAAATAATTAAATGTCATATGAATATTATTATTAACATATTATATGTAAGCTTTATTTAAAATTATTATAATTACAGTTCAGATAGTTCAATAGACTAGACTATAACATAAACTAGACTCTACAAAGTCCAAAAATTTAAAGTGAGGTAATGGTGTTCGAAAACTTGAAAATGCAAACTTTGTTTCGGAGCCATAATATTGTTTTTAAAAGCTTCTTTTAGTAGAAAAATAGATCAGTGATGCCACACTACGACCCGTGGGCCACATCCGACCCTTGACGCAGTGCTAACCGGTCCCTCGGCTTTGCTGTCCACAATGAAAGCTGTGGAGGGTTACATTAGACTGGAAGTTTTTTTTTTCTGTTACGCTGGACACGTGACACACACGTCATAAAATCACGTCACCCACGTCATAAAGTCACGTGACACACACTTTCATTAGCTAACGTGACCACGAGGCCGAAAAACGTTAGGCAGCTCTGAAGTAGATATCTCTGTCCCAGTTCTATCAAGAGACTTTATGACGATCACAGGTCGGGCGACTTTTGTGTTGGTCTAGCGAGGACCTCAACATTGTAGAATTGACTAGACATGTCGCCGTCTGAGCTCCGCATTGCGCTATAAATCTTTCAGCTCGACCGTCCTCGGGGTCTGAACCCTTGCAACGTCTTAATCTCAATCAAAATATTCCTTGACGTCACTTCACGTACCCCTCTCCCACTCCCCCCCCCGCCCTTTTCCCACCCAATCTCGAGACCCAACACAGTGGAAACGCTTCTGGTGTGTCACGCGCATGACAAAATTTTGTATAACAAACATTTGTTTACATAGCAATAGGTTGTCTAAGCTTTCTTAAGGTCGTGGCTTTACCCCTGGACTTCCAGAAGCTGAGCTAGAATCATTGGTATAAAATAGACTAAATAGTCTAAATGTTTGGTTTTGTTTTTCAACATGAGAAAAGTGTGTATTGGAGACAAGTGAGATACCGTACTGTAAAGCAACAACCAAAAAAAAAAAAAGCAGTCCAGAAATTTGACGTTTCGAATAAACGACGTCCGGATAAAAGACTTTCTACCGTATTAGCAAATATTTTATTGTAGTGAATTTAAGTCAAAAGATCAAAGGTCAAATTTTTAAAACATCACTGTTTTCAAATATCGCAATTCGTATCTGTTAAAAGAAATAACATCCTTCTATAAGATGGGGAAACAGTCCAACCCTGTTAATCGGGCCACATCGAGACGTAAACGGTCTGGTCCTAATAACCGGCTGGTGCGATTAACAAGATTAGACTATATGATAGGATTTGTTTCGGCTCTTAGGATTCGGTCCAAAAAGCGGCTGGCCGAAAACCGGATTCGATTGAATTAAATTAGCATTTTGGGGAAGGGTTGGTGGAGAAATGATCCCTTTCAGTGCCATATTACGGCTTGAAAAGGCCCTAACTATTTGAGATTATGTGCGCTTTTGAGACCCTTAATAAGTCCAGGTATTCTATGTTAGTGCTAAATACTTCTTGGAGGCCCTAAGCCTTAAGCTTTAACTTGTGTTGCCTATAGGTAAATCCGGCCCAATCTCTTGAATTACTAAAAAAGTAAATATCTTAGTCTAGCAATTTTAAGCCATCAATCATTGAAGGTGCGTTCAGACTGCGGCCATCAACGTTTAAGGGCGGCACACAAATTACGCATCACATTGAAGAGGCCAGAGGGTGTGACCCCCAAAGGAAATGTCGCCCCGAATGTTTCAATAATGTTTCATATTCATACTCCAGAGGGCGGGGCGGAGGTTGGGAGGGAATTTTAATAAATGCTTCAGGCTACGTGGTCAAAACCAAAAACAAATCAATTGAAATTATTTAAAGAGTTTAACAATATAAAATTAACTCAACGAACTACAAAAAGTTATATTAATGTTCCCCTTCTGAACTCATTATAATTTAATTCTTTTCTCAACTTCGCTTATTCACAAACCCCTCTACACACACATACACAAAATTATAATTCATTCAAATAAGCCCCCCCCCCCTTTTTCCTGTCCATCTACATTTAGAAATATATATAAAAGTAGCATCTTCTAACTATAGCCATAAAATATAGGAATAATTATCCAACGGACAAATAATTTAAAAAAATGTCTTTTATCTCTTTAAAGAGTAAATAAACACACATATTTACATAATCATCTCGAGAAACTTGTTATATAACACAATGTAAAGATATAAAGCTAAGCTTGATTTATTATTTTTTCAGTGACAGTATGTCGTTGTTGTCAAACTCATTGGGCAAAAAAAAAAAAGTAATCATTGGCCAATTAGAAACAGAACTAAAGATATTCTGCAATTAATTGTGTTCTCTCAGCAACATTTAGACACACAAACAAGTCAAAAAAGTTGCGCAAAAAGTAAATAGAAATAAATCTAAAGACTTACAACTTATTTAAAAACTAATTGTATCTCTATTTTTTTTTGTGATTAATTAAGTTGGCAACAGTGAAGTTCAATTTATGTTCCTTGGCTTGCCTTTGTTTAATGTGAAAGCGTCCAATTAGCAGCGCCTTATTTCTGAATCTTTTAGATTCTAATCGAAGTTTGTTTGTTTCGGATGTTTTTTCACAATTGAAAATTTGTACAAGCTAGGCCATACATTCCTCGTTCCATATGTTAGGACAAATTTGTACAAGCTAGGCCATACATTCCTCGTTCCATATGTTAGCACAAATTTGTACATATGGAGCATATTAGAGCATGAAATGGGTTGCCTGAGCCAGCCAGGAAAACCTGCGACTTGGCAGAATTTAGGTCATTGGTTAATATGCATGACTAAAAGCAGGACGCGTAAAACGTAACCATCTTCTTTTTTGAAGAAACGTCTGTATTATATAAGATAAAGGAGCTGGCCGAAAAAGTCATATCATTAGAAATGAAGATTGTTTTGTGTTGTTTTTGAGCTAATAAGGTCCAAGCGTCAACCCACAAAGTTGTAAAAAGTTGTAATAGTGAACTTATAACAATGCTTAGGAGCTCCATGCGATGATCTTGTAGCATCCTATAAGCGCCACTCGGCGCATCTTGAGAGCTATTGAATTTTAGGGGTTTCTGATAGTCAGTGGTTGGTGTGTAGTCACTGAATGTGTTATAGAATGAAACAGATGTAGACATATTGTATTTTCAACGTAAAACTTGAAAAAAAATGAACAAGCTTCTCTTAAAATAAAACTGAATCTAAATTTTATTTAGAAATATAAACAGCTCCAACTTCAACAAAATATAATTCACTAACAAGGCAACTGAAAAAAAAAAAAAAAGAATCCTTTTGAAGAACAAAGTTTTTTTTAAAGGGAAAGAACCGATAATTACTGCCATTTATTCGAAAAGTACATGGTTTAGCCCCCTTTCTGCTATCTAAAGCAAAATTAATTAATTAGTACTAAGTGATTAGCTAATTGGTTAATTTTTTGGGTGATTCGTATATTATCATTGACTATGAATAATTATTCAATATTTCAACTTGATCCGAGAATGGGAAGCGGGAGGAAAAACGTGTCTTAAAGTAATAAAGGGATTAAATTCGTACATCGACATCTCTCACAAAGTAGCATTTATTCCCCTTATTTTCATATCAAACAAAATGATTAATAACAAATAATTAATTAGCTAATTGTTTACTTTTTTCGATTGATTCATGTCTTGTCAGGTTTGATGAATAATTATGCATAGTTTTAACTTGATCGGAGAATGGGAAATGGGAGAAAAAAAAAGTTCAAACTTTTCACCAGACAGACAGACAGACAGAGTGAGTTGATATAAGCTTTGTAAAAAAAAACACGTCCATCCGTCTCCCGTCTCCCACTAGTCTCTTCAACTTTCACGCCAGTATTTTATTAACTTGAATTACGGCAGACAACTTGGCGATTTCATCAGAATCTATTCAGCCAACACAACCAAACAATCCGCTCACCTTTTCTCGTGATGACATCGAAAACCACGTACAACACTCTATAAAAGGGATAGAGTCTCGATCGAACATAGACTTGAAATAGACTTGACTACCATTTCTAATTCACCGTTATCACTACGATCTCCAGCTACGGTGACGGAAGTAGTCAACAGGGGCGCTAACTTCTAGATTGCAATCTTTGTCCATTCTTAATTCCAAGTAATCTTTCAATTAAGTTTATTAATATTTTCTTCTTTTGAAGTTTAATGAAAGACTCAATTACATTTACTAAATTTTTTTGTTTTAAGTTTAAATTAATCTTTCTATTACATCTATTTAATTTTCGGTTACTTAAAAAAAAGTAATACAAAAGGAAATATTAAAAGTAGTAAAACCACAAAAATGTATATTGGACGTGCAAAGAAAGAGAACAACCTTTCCATACTAGGATGTACGCTGGGTACTAGGACATTTTTTTAAAATAACTAATTATTTTGTTTGATATTGAAAAAAAAGGAAATAACTTCAACATTATTGAGAAATATGGTAGTAAAGGCGGAGTTCTTACCGTTAGATGATATTTATTTTTTTAAGTTTTTTTTTATATATTGCTTGTTCTACCATATATTATACTGACAGGAGAACACAAAACTGTGTATCGACTCATTCATCTGTACAGTCCACCACAAGATAAAATGTTAAGCTACTATGTCTGCATGAGATGCGGGAAAATATGTAGGTCGGAATCGGGTTCGCGTAGTCATGTGAAACACTGCACTCATCCGTAATCTTCGGACATCAAAGACATGACCATTATTTCTTTTAAAGCTCAAAATCGACTTTTTCCTTCAATAGTATTGTTTTAGTTTTATTTTCTCTGGAAGAGGCCCCCCCCCCTTGAGCCCGTTGCACTTCCCATTTGCGAGTCGCCGACGACGCTTCTGTTAATGAGACTGCTCATTGATAAATAAAATTTTATTTTCAACGAAATCCACCCCACCCCCCTAAATCCTCTGCCAACAGAACTCTCAGTAATGTCAACAAAAGTGTTTGCTCTTTTAAACTCCGACATTTACTGTAAACATTCTAAATAGCTTGCTATAGTGTTTTCTAGCGTTTACATTATTTACATATCACACTATTATATTCTATATCAGCAAACTTCGGAATAGCTTGTTTATTCATAACATCGAATGCTCACGGATGCTTGTTCTCTTTTGCATACGTATATCTTATTTTAAAATCATCAGTTGCATTCTGACATTTCCGAAATCAAGATTCGTTTTTTTGGTATATTTAATATTAATACCAGAATTTTGCACGAATATTTCCTACAATTTCACTTAAAGTTATAGCATTCATAAGTATTGTTAAAGTTAGAAATAACATTAACACGTAACAGTCCTAAAATAACATTAGACTAAATTTTGTTTTCTTCTTTAAGCCTATGTATAAGTTGTTGTTTTTTTTTTGTTTAGAATATTATACTATTTCTATTAGAATCGGCAAATAAATAGGAATGTGACAAATAACATTTAATTGCTTTAAGTAACGACAATGCCGCCATGTTCCCTAGCTAGACATTTGATTCCAAATCACATCTCCATGTATTCCTGGGCCGTCCCCTCTTTCTCTACAAGTTTGTTTAAAATGTTTTGTAAATGTGTATTACATAATTGAACATAGATTTATTGTATTTCCAAATGAATTGTTTGTATGTGTACACAGTAAACAACAGTCTAGAGCTAGTGTTGTTTCATGAATAGCATAACAATTCTCTCATGAAACTCAATGATCAACATCCTTGACCCACATTTTTTTCTCACAATTTATGGCTAAATAGAAAATAACATTATTGACACAACATTTTGCGACAATTATAATCCGAATAAAATATAAATATTTCCCAACGAGATGAAATCTACAATGAAAACTGACTATTCGTGGCTACCCGGTAGTTTGATATGCACTCCGGAAAGTCGCCTAGATGATCTTGGGTTCGAATCCTATCCGTCGCGTTCCCCCACAATCTTGCAGGATGGGCTAGGGTGCAAATCCTCAATTCTGAATATCCGAAACCTGTACCCATAGAAATAGATCATTCCTTTTCTTTTTTACCTCATTAAAAAATGAAAACATGAACCCTACAAATAGTTGAAATACCCCAGAAATCTTCTTCCTGTTGGCTATTTATAACTCAGTCAAGAACGGTAATAAGATAAAACGTAACAATACTAA
Source organism: Biomphalaria glabrata (assembly GCF_947242115.1). Lineage (NCBI taxonomy): Eukaryota > Metazoa > Mollusca > Gastropoda > Planorbidae > Biomphalaria > Biomphalaria glabrata. Next base: position 46,394,283 of record NC_074713.1, on the reverse strand, counting down.
GGAAGATAACCCATCGCATCCAAGTTGAAGACTCCAGGCACTCTTGGTATAGATATAAGATTTAGAAAATAGATTTACATACCAGATTGGGATACTACATCTAGATACTAGATACTAGATTCGCATACTAGTCTACATCTAGATACTAGATTGAGATGCTACATCTAGATACTAAATTGGGATACTACATCTAGATACTAGATTGGGATACTACATCTAGATACTAGATTGGGATACTACATCTAGATACTAAATTGGGATACTACATCTAGATACTAGATTGGGATACTACATCTAGATACTAGATACTAGATTCGCATACTAGTCTACATCTAGATACTAGATTGAGATGCTACATCTAGATACTAAATTGGGATACTACATCTAGATACTAGATTGGGATACTACATCTAGATACTAAATTGGGATACTACATCTAGATACTAGATTGGGATACTACATCTAGATACTAGATTGGGATACTACATCTAGATACTAAATTGGGATACTACATCTAGATACTAGATACTAGATTCGCATACTAGTCTACATCTAGATACTAAATTGGGATACTACATCTAGATACTAGATTGAGATGCTACATCTAGATACTAGATTGGGATACTACATCTAGATACTAGATTGGGATACTACATCTAGATACTAGATTGGGATACTACATCTAGATACTAGATTGGGATACTACATCTAGATACTAGATTGGGATACTACATCTAGATACTAGATTGGGATACTACATCTAGATACTAAATTGGGATACTACATCTAGATACTAAATTGGGATACTACATCTAGATACTAGATTGAGATGCTACATCTAGATACTAGATTGGGATAATACATCTAGATACTAGATTGGGATACTACATCTAGATACTAAATTGGGATATTACATCTAGATACTAGATTAAAAATTAGCATATAGATACTACATTGGGATAATACATCTAGATATTAGATGGAAATACTCCATCTAGATATAAGATGGAAATACTCCATCTAGATACTAGATTGGGATACTACATCTAGATACTAAATTGTGATATCAGATCTTGATCTAAAACCAACTACTCCGCTGATAATACTGCCGGTAATAACATTACAAATTTATCGGTTGACTCTACACTGTGCCGATGATGTGACATTTATGTATGCTGACATATGACATTAGGCTGGCTTGTGGCATTAGGTTGACATAAGAGATTTCTTGTTCTGGTTATAAATGTTCTTCATTATATGTTGTTATGTTATATATATTATAATATTATGTTGCAACATGGCACTTGTTCTGAAGGCCATGCTTTATAATCTTTGGTAATTGACATTTAATAATTTTATTATAAGAGAAAGGGAGGGGAGGGGGGTAATCCTGTTTGCCAAAAATCACAAAAAATCTAGAATGTTGTAAAATTATAGGTGTCAGTGCCCGTGAAAGTGTTTTTACAAACTATAATCAACGCATATTCAACAATTTCTATGACCGTAGCTAAATGGGGTTTTGAATTTTCAATTGAGTTTTGATTTTTTTTAGTTTAAAACCCCCCAACAGATGATTTTGATGATAAAACTTCCCTTTTCGATATAAAATCTAAAGCAAACTAAAGTCACTTAATTTACAAGATCGTAGTCAAGAGAGGTTACACATTTCTATCAGTGGCTGGGCTCCATTAATAAAGTGCAGTGAATAGTCATTGCCGAAATTGAAAAACACTTAATGTGGCTCATTAAAGATGGCTAAGACAGATTTTAGGAGTCAGTTATAGAGATCGGGTCTAAATCAAGGAAATCCTATGTCAAATTGGGAGTAAGGTTGTGACAGAGCGTCGCATGAGATTTGCGGGGCATGTTCTCCGACAAAATGAATTACGCATATTAAGAGTTGCGATGACATCCTAGTACAACTTGGCGCAACACTTTCATGGAGGTCCTTAGAGCAGGTGGGAAGAGGCTTCAGACATTGCGCGGCGCGGGAGGGTCTAAGTCAGTAAGAATAAAACATTAGATTTTTTAAATAAAACTTTTTAATAGCAGGATAATGCATTGTAGATACCTCAGAATATGCATTTTGTTGGCTTTCAATACCGGAAATAGTGCTTGGCGGCGGGGCTCCTCCCCGCGCTGAAAGAGCTCCCAGCGCTCCCCCAGAACCCCTTGCCGGCAAGGGCGGGGAGTCTACAATTTTTTCACTAACTCCAGGAAGAACCTATTCTAGAGTGCAATAAACGTCTTCCGAAAGAATGAAGGGTCAGAAATTGTGGGAAGCGTGGTCGAGAGGCCAAGTGCGCTTGAACTTGGCTTGGCTTGGCTACCTAGAAGGTGGCTTGAGGTTCGACACCCGACTAGGGCAGAGTTGTGTTTACTGAGCGCCTAAAAGGCAGCACGGAAAACCAACTCCTAGATACCCCATCCCCCCCCCCCCACTGGTCCACAAATGAGATTGGACCAAAAGCGCTCTAAGCATGCTATAAGCATGAAAGTAGCGCTATATAAAAGCTATAATAATAATAATAATGATGTAATAAAGATTAATTATGCACACACACACATACCTACACATACACACACACACATATATATAATATATATATATATATATATTATTTTTTCGCCGGGGGGGGGGCTGGGGGATAAAAAATCTCCCCCCCAACCCCCCTCCTCGAAAAAAAAAAATCCTGGCCCATGTATATGTATATATACAATGCTTTTTTTGGTGACGGTATTCACCGGTACGCGTACCGGCACCTTTTTTTAATGTAGGAAAAAAAATACGTTTCTTGCCTTTTAACGTTTATTATTAATTAAATATATTATGAATTGGCTCAAATAGATTTTTTTTTCAGAAAGAATTAAAATATAAAATGAGTAACAGCTTAATAAGATAATAATAATAATAATATATATATATATATATATATATATATATATATATATATATATATATGTGTGTGTGTGTGTGATTGACAAAGAGTAGGTAAAATGTGCACATCCAATTGTATCATAAGTATCACTTGAGAATGAGGACATTGTACTTAGGATTATATACAATGAGTTCATAGCACAGGAGAACAAAAGAGTTCTTGTGTCTTTTAGTTTTTCTGATCAGCGTCTTCGCAGAATACAAAACTCTTCGCATTTATAATTTATTTTTTATGTTCAAAAATCTTTTTAGCCATCTTGACAATGTCTTTGGTGAATTGGTTTCCAAGTAGCTCCTATTTCTTTGGATATATCAGAATTTCAACAATGTGTTTATACATGTGTATATTTCTAGATATATCAACAGTTATTAACATTATACTTTTTTATGACATGTTACAGACGATGAATATAACTATAGTAGCTAAGAATCGACATTTGAATGTTAACGTTCGATTTGCTGTGAAATCTTTTGAAGTGGAAGGTTTTGTTTTTTTTTCAAAAAAGGAAAAATTTCTTTTTTTTTTTGCGCTAGCGAATACAGCACTGACGACTTTTAAAAATATTTCTTCCCAGGTCTGCAACTATTTTTATTTTTTTTTTTTTAAATTTTATTATTTTGTCCCCCCCTAAAGGTCAAACTGTTATCTTATCTTATAAAATACAGACGTTACTTAAAAACAAGATCCTTACGTCCTACGCGTGTCCCAGGTCAATCTATTCATGTATGTTAATTATTGTTACATTTTTTTTAAATTGTAAGCTAGTAATGAAAGACATGTATCACTAGATATTTCTAAAGAACATCCGATTCAAGTAGAAATATATATAGGTAAGAGTAGATTTCTATTCAATGCAATATAGACTTCCTAATGTAAGATGAATTATTTGATAGGCCTTCATTTAAACTATTACAACCAAAACAACAATATATACATTTCGTTCAATGGCTACAATTGGCTTCTTAATCGGTATACACACTGAACACATACGCCACTACACACTGAACACATACGCCACTACACACGTGAGAAATTTGTAATCATGTTTAGGTGTCAGAAAGAAACTTCAAAGTCTTAGATTGCGAAGATAGACGTTCAAATCCTGATTTGAAATTATAATTTTGTACAGATAACAAGGGATATTTTTTTTTTTGAGTTGTTCTTTAACGATTGAAATACAAGAAATATCTTCAAGAGATCTAGATCAACATGGCCTGCTAGATTTAGTGAAGCGTGGCATGAAATCAAGGCTGTAGACGAATCGAAAGTTGTTTTTTGTATTTGCAGAGATCAATAAGAGATCAATTTGAAAGATATAAACTGCTGACATTAGAGTTTTGAATTTATACACCTTTAAGTTGACAATGTGCTGGGTATGAAAGAATGAAGTTTAGATTAAATTATTTTGAAATCATAATTCACTAGTACGTACTCTAAGCGAGCTACTTGTAGTTTCATACTAACAATTTGATATTTTCACGATACAGTGATCTCCTCTTCGATTAGTTTTCGGATTTTATAAGCCGGTTTACATTCTTTAACGGAGGCGAGGTGCCTGAGCGGTAAAGCGAGGGTTCGAATCCTGGTGGAGCCTAGGATTTTTAATTTCGGGATCTTTGGGCGCCTCTGAGTCCACCCAGCTCTAATGGGTACCTGACATTAGTTGTGGAAAAGTAAAGGCGGATGGCCACATTACACCCTTGTTAACCGTAGGCCACATAAAAACAGATGACATTTACATCATAAGTCCTATAGACCACAAGGTCTGAAAGGGGAACTTTACTTTAATTTACTTGTTTATATATAATATGTGTGTGTGTGTGTGTGTGTGTGCGCGCGCGCATATAATAATAATAATAATAGAACTACACAAACATTTTATATGAAATCCGAAGAATTCCTGATCGGTCCACACAACTCATCAGGGTGAGATTGATGGGAGAATTCATTCATCGACCACCTGTACTTTTCTTAAACTCATTTCGGGTACCCATTAGAATAGGGTGGGCTCAGGCAGAGGCGCAGGTCAGCCAACCGTCTAACAGATATTTGTGTATATGTAATTGGTGGACTAGGAAATATGTATTCGGTTAACTATGAAATATGTATTTGGTGGACTAGGAAATATGTATTTGGTGGACTAGGAAATATGTATTTGGTGGACTAGGAAATATGTATTTGGTGGACTAGGAAATATGTATTTGGTGGACTAGGAAATATGTATTTGGTGGACTACGAAATATGTATTTGGTGGACTATGAAATATGTATTTGGTGGACTAGGATATGTGTTTTTGGTGGACTATGAAATATGTATTTGGTGGACTACGAAATATGTATTTGGTGGACTACGAAATATGTATTTGGTGGACTACGAAATATGTATTTGGTGGACTATGAAATATGTATTTGGTGGACTAGGATATGTGTTTTTGGTGGACTACGAAATATGTATTTGGTGGACTACGAAATATGTATTTGGTGGACTACGAAATATGTATTTGGTGGACTACGAAATATGTATTTGGTGGACTACGAAATATGTATTTGGTGGACTACGAAATATGTATTTGGTGGACTACGAAATATGTATTTGGTGGACTACGAAATATGTATTTGGTGGACTACGAAATATGTATTTGGTGGACTACGAAATATGTATTTGGTGGACTACGAAATATGTATTTGGTGGACTAGGAAATATGTATTTGGTGGACTACGAAATATGTATTTGGTGGACTACGACATCAATGTGAAGGCGAAGTTCTTGATATCTAGAAACCAATAATGAGGACATCATTTAAGATAAATATTTTTATGTAAGTTTTTTTGGTTTTGACATCCCTTTAATCACACCTTTTTTTTTCTATAGAAGATTACATTGCCAAAAACACACAAGAAAATCCGTATTTTCATGTCATCTCTATCAAGATGATCATAGTTGAGACATTTTCATCGTAATGAACAAATTACGATGAATGTGTATATAGGTTTGCCGTAATGTAGATCAGACTATAAAAACATGTAATTTATATCTTTTATATATGCAAATTTAATATTTTAAATATGGTTTTAAATATTTTGTTTAAAAAATATGCTAAACTAAACATATTTTAAGATTAATGTTGAAATATGAAATAATTGTTATGTGCCTCTCCCCAAAAAAAATAAAATATTTTATACATGTACATCATTAAAGAAAGATGATAGATGATAGATTATGAAGCACTTGCATAAATTTTCATCAGTCATGTTGATTAGTTGTAGTTATTTATTTATTTTTAATTCTAATTTCAATATTTTATACACATCTAAGGGGAAAAAAAAAGAAAAAGTTCAATGTTAGACTTACACTTATAACTCGGAAGTAAAAAAAAAAGAGTATAAAATGGTAACCCTGTCAGACCTTGCGATCTATAGAGGCACATGATGTAAAAGTGCATGTTTCTATGGCCAAATGTAACAAAGATGTCGTATGGCCTGCACAATGATAAGCCACCTTTACTTCTATGACGTAGGGCAGGTACCTGTTAGAGAGGTGGACTCAAGGGCGTCCTAAAAATCCTAATGATCACAATCTCAGTATTCACCGGAATTCAAACTCAGAACTCCCCCGTGCAGAGGCCAAACCCTTAACCACTCGGCCTCCAGCCCCGACACTTAATTACGTCATAAATAATCCCTAGATCTAAGTCCTTACATTAATCCCTAGATCTAAGTCCATACTTTAATACCTAGTTCTAAGTCCATACATTAATCCATATTTCTAAGTCCTTACATTAATCCCTAGATCTAAGTCCATACTTTAATACCTAGTTCTAAGTCCATACATTAATCCATATTTCTAAGTCCTTACATTAATCCCTAGATCTAAGTCCTTACATTAATCCATATTTCTAAGTCCTTACATTAATCCATATTTCTAAGTCCTTACATTAATCCCTAGATCTAAGTCCTTACATTAATCCATATTTTAAGTCCTTACATTAATCCATATTTTTAAGTCCTTACATTAATCCCTAGATCTAAGTCCTTACATTAATCCCTAGATCTAAGTCCATACATTTATACCTAGATCTAAGTTCATACATTTATACCTAGATCTAAGTCCATACATTTATACCTAGATCTAAGTTCATACATTTATACCTAGATCTAAGTCCTTACATTAATCCATATTTTTAAGTCCTTACATTAATCCCTAGATCTAAGTCCTTACATTAATCCCTAGATCTAAGTCCATACATTTATACCTAGATCTAAGTCCATACATTTATACCTAGATCTAAGTCCATACATTTATACCTAGATCTAAGTCCATACATTTATACCTAGATCTAAGTCCATACATTTATACCTAGATCTAAGTCCATACATTAATACCTAGATCTAAGTCCATACATTTATACCTAGATCTAAGTCCATACATTTATACTATTGCTCAACTTTAAATAAAAAACAAATTACCTTTCTCTACAATAAAAATCAGTTCTCAAAGCATATATATATATAAAAGTAGATTCATGAATTTATAATTAGATCTAGTTTATTTAGCTCACATTTGTCTGCACAAAGTTACATCTAGCAATTAATTTGGGTTCAATCGGTTCAATTTCGATTTATTAAAAATTATGGTGAAAATTCCTTCAATAAAAATTGTCCTTTGTTCATGATTTTTAATCCTATTTCCAGCAACTGTTACTTATAAAAAGAAGTTTTGAAATTGGTCTAACTTTATTTTTAAAAAAATGTTTCTAATGATGTTCAGCTCTGACAACACTATAAATGGTTTTATTTTCATACATTCCATAAACTTTAAAATCCGAAGAGCAGTTGGTATGATCCGATCGGTTTAGGTATACATTAGAGGATTGTCTTATACATGTAACGACTTTACAGTTGTGTAGTAGCATCTAGATACTTCATAAGATCGGCTTATATCTAAAAAGATTTGCTTATACATTAAAAGATCGGCATATAAATTAAAAGATCAGCTTATATATTAAAAGATCAGCTTATGCATTAAAGGATCGGCTTATACATTAAAAGATCTGCTTATACCTCGAAATATCAATTTCTATTTAATGGTATTAAATACTCAAGTAAAAATATTTTAAAATAAGAAAACAAAAAGTAAGAATAGTGACCACTGAAGATAGTCAATGCCATCGGATTCCCAGCCCTATTCCCTGACAGTATGACTACATGAAGTAACATACTGGCCCCCCCACGTAAACATGCCAAGTAAAACTGAAATAAACCACCAAGAAAAACTGAAATATACCACCAAGTAAAACTGAAATATACCACCAAGTAAAACTGAAATATACCACCAAGTAAAACTGAAATATACCACCAAGTAAAACTGAAATACACCATCAAGTAAAACTGAAATACACCACCAAGTAAAACTGAAATATACCACCAAGTAAAACTGAAATATACCACCAAGTAAAACTGAAATATACCACCAAGTAAAACTGAAATATACCACCAAGTAAAACTGAAATATACCACCAAGTAAAACTGAAATACACCATCAAGTAAAACTGAAATACACCACCAAGTAAAACTGAAATATACCACCAAGTAAAACTGAAATATACCACCAAGTAAAACTGAAATATACCACCAAGTAAAACTGAAATACACCACCAAGTAAAACTGAAATACACCACCAAGTAAAACTGAAATACACCACCAAGTAAAACTGAAATACACGGCAAAAAAAAAATACAGAGACATCATTTTCAAGTAAGAATGCACCCTATTAACTGTGTCTGTGCTCATGTTAAAAGTAAATCAGACGGTTATAGATCACAGACAAATGGTCTAAAGAATATATTATGCATTAATGGAACATTACAAAACTTATGAAGTTAGCGGTTCGAGTCTCATTTCGTTTGCAACATATGTCCTCTGTAATAAATTCATCGTTTTCTCGCATTTCAAAATATTGCTGGAATAAAATAGGTGAAAGGCCTGTGTAATATTTAGGCATAGTTCAACGGGTAAGGCATGATGATATTCCATGATGATATTCTAAATGCAAATTATTCCACAATAAACTCGCATAAAATTACGTTCAAAATATGTACAAAATGATTTAAATAAATCTGATATTGATTTCGATCACTTTTCAGTATCGCAAACTGATAAATTATCAAAGAAAACTTGACTTAAGAAAGACTAGAAATCTGACATTGTCGTATACAGACGACTTGATGACCCAGATGAAGCGCGTTAAGACATATATGTCGATATATCAAAAATGAAATAGCTATAATATTGTCCATTCAAAAACACGGTACCCTATTCTAAAGACAGGAAAACCAGTGACTTGGCAGAATTTAAGTCATTGGTTAATATGCATGACTAAATGCATGACGCGTAGGACGTAATCATCTTCTTTTTTGAAGTAACGTCTGTATTATATAAGATAAGATAAGATAAGACAGGAATACATGTTTGAGTCATAATTATATGCCAGAAAATAAGATTAAATAATTAATATTCTTCCCATTTCGCTTTCATCATTTCGACATGTTAATGTCATTACAACAAGATGCATTCATTTTTTCAGACAATTTCTACATGTCTTGAAATATTTTTTGACAATTAAATCTACTTATAGCACGTAATAGATGTACTAATTACCGATAATAAACATTGAAAATTAAGTCAAAAAAAATTTTTTGTTACTAAGTAGGAGTAACTTAATAATTGAACACTAAACGAGTCGGCTTCTATTTAATACACGGCTCTATGACTTAACGCTTCAAACTTGTTGCAAATGTACATAAGAAAAAAAAATCCAGTTCTAGATGTTTTTCTTACCTAATCAGTTCCCCGAACACCATCAAACACAGCCACTAATTAGTCCGACACGAGAACACACTTTATCCAATCAGCAAGTAATGTCCGGCATTACGTCCGAAAGGACTAGGGATCCAAACTCAGAATCACTGGTTCAAAACTGAACAAACACACACTGCACCTCGGGTTTGTATCTCTAGATTTAGCTTGAATCCACTTTTCTTGCGATTTCCCGAAATCAAAATCACAAATTTACAAGATGGATTGTCTAACTTCAACAAACTATTTGCACACAAATCTAAATAATATTAATAATAATTAATAATAATAATAATGATAAAAAGATCTACTTATAAATTGACGCACACATCTGACGTCTGCCGTGCGGGTTGAAAATTAAAAATGCTTAAATTTAATCTTTTTTTTTCAAATTTTGTAACATTGTTCTTGAAATCTGGAAACAATTTTTTCTTATTTAATAAAATATTTAAATTTAACTAATTTAAGTATTATATAAATATGTTTTTTTTTAATTTTACATTTTATATATTTATTATTTATTTATATTTATATATATAAAACATATGACTTTTTAATCATATATATTACTTCACTATCTATCACAAAGAAGGTCTACTACAAATATTGACATCATTTAAGTTTATTACATAAAACTGATAGTATTTGTTTATATTTAAATTTCTTATACAGTATACCAGCACGAGCGTAATACAAAAGTGTCCTACGCGGATGAATACAAAATTATTTGTTAATGCCAGCTATAAAGATCGATCATGGTATTGTTCTATTATTGATCACAAGAGCGACACACTAGTTGGAGAACAGAGAGACACGGGGCGCTTAAAGCGCTGAGAACAGACTCGATGGTCTGTAGTCGAGACAGCAACGCTCTTGCTACCAAGGCGTTGGACGCTACAAGCGCAGTCCCCCTGACAAGGCGAATTCGTGCCCCCTCCCTCTCACCTAGCGCCCGCCCACCCATCAGCCCCCTCCCCTTCTCTCTCTCTCTCTCTCTCCTAAAAAAAAATACAACTACACCGGCGCACTGAAGGAGCTCAGAACTACGGGGTCTCTTGAAAAAGTACTGACAGATCGGAAGAGAGACAGAGGCAGAGAGAGAGAGAGGGAGGGAGAGAGAGAGAGACAGAGAGAGAGAGAGATTTCACGGGCCTCCGTAGACGTTCTTTCTTACCTCCTCAGACACAACACACGCACGCACGTACGCACTAACACATTATGATCCCTTGTAGACCGTTAAGAGATGGAGTCGGAGGTGGGAAGGTGGGTCAAAGAGAGGGGTGGTGGGGTATCAGGGAGGAACACGGGAGGGGGGGCGGACTTATGATGGGGGGCCCCCGTTTCTTAAAAAACACCGCTACCGCAAACAGCGAAGCAGGACACGCCACCTTGGGACACACGAGGGGGCTCGGGAACAAAAACCTGTTCTCTATCACCTGTGCAACAGCATAGCCAGATCATAAGGGACAAGAAACATTGATAATCTGTAACTTGTGGAAATAAAATAAAACTTTATTTGAATTATTTTTAAGTAAGCGTCTCTCCCCCCCCCCTCCTGTGTGTGACAAAGTATCGAGGAGAGAGAGAGAGAGAGTATTGAACAAAACGGATGTCTGAATGTCGTCAAATGAATGTATGAATGTCGTAAAAACCAAATAATAAAAAGGTCGCTCATTTTTTTCCCCGAATTCATTAATTATCAGCAGAGACAACAGCGGCGTGTCTTAGAGGGGCTTAATTATAAACTAAGAGGTTTATAAGTTTACCAATATCATGCATTAAGTGATAGATAGATAGATAGATAGATAGATAGATAGATAGATAGATAGATAGATAGATAGATAGATAGATAGATAGATAGATAGATAGATAGTAGGTTGCTAGTAGATAGGGAGGTAGATACTTGTTCGTCCAGAGTTCCCCAAAGAGATGAATGGTCAGTTAGGTTATATCGTTAGACATCCTTTCTAAAGGTGTCGACTAACGGACTGGCCGTGAGGATTTCCTCACAAAAATGTCTTGAAGCTGCGGCGGGAGGGGGTTGGGAGTTTCCTGGAAGAACTCCCGATCTGCTTCATGGCTCATTGCCATTCGAACATCGCCAGGAGTTGAGACTAATACCAAACTATTGAATGGTGATACAGAAAGAAAAAAGGGGGGAAGTATAAATATTATCTGCCCCTTAGCTTTCTAACCATAATCTATAATCTTTTGTAATCATGTAGCGTGTCTGTCGGTGTGTGTGTGTGTGTGATATTGATATAAGATTATAAAAGGAAGGGGGAGACCAATCTATCAGTTTTCTTTTGAATCTGATTGTGAACTGAGAAGCTACAATTTCTCCTCTGTTGGTGACGCACTGCTCCGATTGATTCACTACCAAAAAAAAAAAAAAAATGGACTGTATATAGAGCCTATTAGTAACGGAACAAACTAACGGGACTATATGTCAGTTCTACCAATCTATGAATGTATGGATACGTTGTGCAGGGGTTTCTGTCAGACATATCATGCAAATTAAAAGTCCAGGCAATTTTTTTCCCCCTCTTATAGATTTTCTTTTTTTTTCCGCTATCGCTTCCATAAAATAGAGTATGTGCTTGTAAAAATTATGCGCCACACCGGCGCTGAGACCGATGCTCTAGTAACCTTATGGGTTGACTACGGTTTAACATGAATGCAATATGGTGCGGTTGTAAATCTACGACCTCTGGAGTACACAGAGAGGTACGCTGACAGGCGATAGTTTAAAGTTTAATCAAACATTTTCTTTAGTTTTCCCCCAGCTCTTCCCCGACCCCACAACACACACGCACACACACACAGACAGACACACCACTTCAAAGTTAGCCCCGCCCCCCTCTCGCCTCGTTTATTTTATACTTTAACATTTAAAATGTTTTCGATTTCTTTGTGCTTGCTACTTTATGTGTGCAGTACAAAGTTGGAGATAAACAAGTGTAATAGAAGGAGTTAATGTTACGGAGGTTTGCGTTCCATAAACTCGAGGGCGGACCCTGTGGGTCAGTCGCACTATTTACGATACACACAGACTAGTTTCATAATTTGGGAACTTGGACCTGCTAACTATTGTAAAAAAAAACGCAAACTAAAACTCTATGGCCATATTACAAGGTCTCCAGGCTTGCAATGACCTTCCTTCGGGGAACAGTACCAGGAAAAAGAAGAAGAGGTAGACAGAGAAAGCGATATATATATATATATATATTAAGTATAGACATGTGCAGATTATTTAGCAGGAAAAGGAAACAGGATTCGACCCCTGACCATCATACAGACAGTATGAAGACTATAGCACTCGAACCTATTCTGAACAAGAGGATTAGAAAATCGTATTCTTCAATAGAACTTCAAGCTTTTGAGATCCAAGCAAACCTGACAGTCACAACGGACGTATGGAAGAACGGACAGTACAGTACCAATAGTAGCTTTTCTATATTGGAATTGGAGTCACTAAAAATATGATACACATTATTTCCATAATATCCACAAAAATATATATATTTCACTTTACTGAATCATAGAGAAACCATTTGAAGTGTGTTGTTTATGTTGAAAAGACAAGTTTCCCCAGTAATGATATAGACATTTTAAAATGTTTTGTCATCTATATATACCACCGGTTAAGCCTTGCTATTCGGATCAGATAAATCATTCTATAATGCAAAAAAAAAAAAAAAAGGCAATGCCATCCCTAAATAAAGGCTAATTAAAGATGGACATTATTCATGCACAAAATAATGTCCTGCTTCTGACTCCTCTTTAATTTCTCACCCATCTCTACGCTCTGCAAGCACCGGAAGAGGACACACTTTTCTGAATCATATAGTACATCGCTCTGAATCACTTGCCTAGAAAACACGAAACTGGGATGTGCTCAGACGCGAATGTTATGACGTGATCACTTCCTGTGGGCGAAGAGGATTCAAAGATTATAGGATTTAAAGAAGATCAGGGGAGAGTGAGGTGGCAGTAGAATGCGCGTGGGTGCCGAGAGTCAGGACTTGGAGTCATAATGTGAGTGTTTTAAAAGCCAAATTCGGCTCTACATAGAAGGTTTTTTTTTTATACTAAACAAACGATGAACATTGGGTGGTTAATACATCATGGCATTTTTTTTTTTTTTTGGGGGGGGGGGATAATCCTGATGATCCAGTGTCCAAATTATCCCATGGATATTTGTGCAGGTGAGGAAAGGGCAGCCATCGTCTCTTAGGAAATAAAACAGTTTGAATCTCGTTATAGATTGAAAGATTGAACACACACTGTTAACACATAATATAACTTCATTTGAATAAAAGATTCACAAAAGTAGTTGACATGAAGCTTGAAACTTATTGACTGACAGACGCGATCATAACCGTGCCTCCACCTGTAATAGGTTATTAAATACACAACTTGAACCGATAATAAAATAAAACATTTTCATTTCTAAATAATGTAAAACAAATCAATGAAGAGTTATAACCACATCTCTATTTTAATGTTAAAATCAAAATCCCCAGGAAAATAAAATGTGTAAATAAACTTCCGTCTTACACTACACTTGAAACCTTGACGCCTAGATTACGTGACACAAAAAGTAATAATAATAATAATAATAATACGAAAATCTAAGTTTAGAGATTAAGCGATTATGGAAGCTATCTATAGTAGCAATACACAATATTGTTATATTAACCGAGGGGATAATGACAACTGACCCCCGAGACAAGTTCGAAGCTCTAAGCATTCCTAAGAGGTTCTTTATAACCTGTCAAAGGGGGAAGTACTACTGCAGACCTGCCTCATCATTAGAAAAATTTTCCAGTGGAAATGTTGTCTCCCTTTAACAAAGCTCGAGCCTGGCAGTGCCAGAGAATGAATAAGTTGCTCATTTCTTTTAAAATAATAAACAAGGTTCGGAAATGCTGTTAGAGATACTTCGTTGGCAAAGAGTTCCTCCAGGGCGCTGTGGAGGTCGCCAGAAGAAAATTTGTTTGATAGTCGACCTGGACCGTGCTACAGGAGAGTTAGCTCAGCATGGACCTTTAGTTCATGGAGGCCCATAAATGGTTGATAGGTGAGCAGAGCTAGAGAGGAGGATCCTAGCAATCGAATTGAGATGCTACAGAAGGATCCTAGGTATCACATTTGAAGACCACATCACAAACCAAGAGATTCGAGACAGGGTTACTGCGGCGATTGGACCCCATGATGACCTGCTAACTACCGTAAAATAAAAACGCAAGTTAAAAATCTATGGCCATATTTCAAGGTCTTAGGAGCTCGCAAAGACCTCCTTCAGGGAACAGTACCAGGAAAAAGAAGAAGAGAAAGCGATGGGAAGAAAACATAATAGAATGAACTGGCCTGCCGTTGAAAGAGGTTATATCTAAGGCAAAAGACAGAGAGGAATGGAGAAAGACGGTCGACAAATCTTGCATGGTGCCCCAACGGTCCAACAGACTAAGGTAAAGGTGATAATAACCTTGATACATTTATAAAGACGGCCTCTGAACCAAACTTTGACTGTGATCACACTCAAAATGCAAGTTAAAAGTTGACATCATAAAGATGACAATAATGATACACACGGAGATGTTGATGGCCACGAAAGTGGAGGAAAAAAAAATATGGTGAAGATAACTTTGATGGGAAAAAAATTGCTTAAAAAAGATTGAGCTGAGAATGTTGTTGATGATGAGGACCTAGTCTTTGATATTGACCACGTAATGAAAGCTGTAGAACTACAGTCCGTGCTGCTACAGAAAACGAGAGGAGACTGGATGGGACAGCGCCACGGGCGCCCGAGCTGGGGAGGGAGGTAAATGAGTATCAAAATACTGCATAAAATATATAGTTCTGTCGCTACATACGTCAGCTAAGCGCTCATGTATATTTTAAGTATTCCTTACTAGTGTTACTAGGGGCTGTTCTTAACCAAATATGAATTATGTATACAAATAGGAGACAAGGGAAACGCCACCATTGCTTGCTGTCCAGGGCGCCTGGCACCCACGGCACGCCAATGATCCCGTTCAATACATCTCACACGATGTCATTATATTACACATACACCTAACATCCTATTGTCTTATTATTAGTGCGATATGATACACCAGCATAATAAAAACTTAAAGTCAGTCTCATTATCTTACCATTCAATCAGAAACCTTATATAAGAACAGAGCATCTGTGGTGTAGCATGGTATCCACACAAACGTGAGCACTCCACTCCTCGCGTTATGTGAATGGGTGAGTATCTCGACTATAATAAGAAAACATCCCAGCACAATACCTGACACTAGCACACAGGTAGCATGGCCTGATATATGCTCAACAAAATACTATTAACGCACTGTTATATCACATCCTGACAGGGCCGGGAAATAGTCCGGGAAATGACTCACGGAGTAAAAGAAAAAACAAACAACAACAAAAGAAAAAGAAACAACAAACTATAACAACAATATCAAGTCACGTGACGGCGACCGGGACGAGAAAGTGGTGAGTGCCGAAACAAGTTTTTTTGTGTTGTGTGGTTGTTTTCGTCTGTCCGGACAAACAATTTGTAAAGAGGAGGTGTAGTGGCAGCTGAGACAGTCAGGAGTAGAGAGAGAGAGAGAGATAGAGAGAGAGGAGAGAGGAGAGGGGGAGATACAGGGAGAGAAAGAGTGCGGGGGGGGGGGAAAGGGGCGAGTAGGAGAAATGGAGAGAATATATGAGAGTGAGGAGGAGAAAGAGGGGGATAGAGAGGAAGAAGAAGAAGAAGAAGAAGAAGAGAGAGAGAGAGAGAGATGAAGAGAGAAAAGTGTGTGTGTGTGTGGGGGGGGGGAGAAAACAAGAAAGAACGAGTCTCGTACTTCTATAACCTATTGCCGATGGTTCTAGCTTCCGACATGTTCCTGTGTGTGTGTGTGTGTAGGTGTGTGTAGGTGTTTTGTCTCAGCTCGTGTTTTGACCTAACGTACCTACTCGCTGCATACAATAAACATTATCTATAACAATAGTGGTAACAAACAACACTAACATTAGTTCCTCTTGTTTCCACCGCTCTTGTTGCTTCGGCGGCCAGGGTGAACGGGAGGGGGAGGTGGGGGCACGAGGGGAACGAAATGAGGAGGAGGAGGGGTTTACAACGCTGATTCTCTCTCGTTCGGTGTTTTTTTTTTCCCCCCACAACATTGTGACCCGGGGATGGGGGGAAATGGGAAAGCAAAATATTTCATAGTACTCCAACTTGACTCTCTCTTCTTCCTCTCTCTCTCTCTCTCGTTCTTTCTGTCTTTCACACCTCTCTCACACACTCTTTTCATCTCTCTTTTTCTGTATCGTTCTTTACTTTCTTTTTCACTCATTCTTTTCCCCACACTCTCATTTTCACTCTTCCTTTCTCTCTCTCTCTCTCTCGCTCTCTCTCTCTCTCTCTGTGCTCTTGGAATGAACAAAAAAAAATTCTGCCTCTTGTCAGTTTCGACTTCTACGTAATAGAAAGAAAGACTTTAAGGTGAAGAAAAAAGTATAGAAGCAAAAGTGTTTCATCTTCTCTCTCTCTCTCTACCTCCCTCTCTCTCTCTCTCTCCCTCTCTCTCTCTCTGGCACAATACACCGTCTTACTTCGCATTCCCTCTCCAACCTCCATGCCCCCTCTCCCCCCCCCCCCCCGACATTACCTCCCTTCTGTTTTTTTTCCCCAGTAGAACTCAAAGGAGAGAGCTACTGACAAGATGTATTCACATATCATAGACTCTACCGACTGACTTGACGGCATCCCTCTTCCCCTTCCCCCCCCCCATCCCACCCCGAGCACAACATCACAGTACAGTGTATCTGATCTCTAGTTTCTAATTGGACCGAACTTTTATTTGTACACTACCGTTTCGCTAAAACTGTATTTTGAATCAATGTTTATTTCGTTTAGAAAGGGAATTGCAGGCCAGATCTACTAGTTCTAGAGACTAAAAAAGTTGACCTTGATTCCTTTGTTTGATTCTAGATACGTGACTATAAATCGCGATCGCACTCTGATAACTTAGGATACAGAAGTATTATTGAGATGATGGCATTTATTTCCATGCAGAAAGTAAAAGATTGTAAAATATTTAGAACTTTTGGTCTTCTTGATATATTTTCTCATCTACCATTAATTTTTTATAAATAAAGATAATATTTATTATTTGTTTTTTTGTTGTTTTTTTTTGGGTGAAGAGAAAATGGCATATTGACACAATCCTTAAAGACCACTGTGGTTTATACTATGGATATAGATAAAATACATTTAAAAAAAAAGGTATAAAATGTCTTGTTCTAGTCTATACATCTCTATGTCTATGATTGCTACTTTTTGTTTTATGAATGAGTTAGGCAGAGCTTGAGTTTTCCAGTGATTGTCCTAGTCAAATGTTTATGCTAAATAATTAATCAATCAATTAACGTTCGAACTGCGTTCATCGTCCACGGTGGTATTTTCTAGAGCAAAGCAGCTCGAACGTAACAATGAGCCCATAGTGTTTTCATTATACACAGTGGTCTAAAGTTTCGAGGCTTCATTATACAGTGGTCTAAGTTTCGAGGCTTTGTTATACAGTGGTCTAAGTTTCGAGGCTTTGTTATACAGTGGTCTAAGTTTCGAGGCCTCATTATATACAGTGGTCTAAAGTTTCGAGGCTTCGTTATACAGTAGTCTAAGTTTCAAGGCTTCATTATACAGTGGTCTAAGTTTCGAGGCTTTGTTATACAGTGGTCTAAGTTTCGAGGCTTTGTTATACAGTGGTCTAAGTTTCGAGGCCTCATTATATACAGTGGTCTAAAGTTTCGAGGCTTCATTATACAGTGGTCTAAGTTTCGAGGCTTTATTTATACAGTGGTCTAAGTTTCGAGGCTTTGTTATACAGTGGTCTACGTTTCGAGGCTTTGTTTTACACAGTGGTCATATTAAGTATACAGTACCTATAGCAACAGTTTTAAATGTGGTCCCAAATATACGTTTGTTCACCCCAGTTCCAATACTGTAGTTTTGTTTACTGAGTAAACTAGAACAAGAATTTTCGTAAAGAGAGGGAGAAGGAGAGAGAAAGAAGAGAGAAAGAGTGGGGAAAGGAGTCAGAGAGAGAATAAAAAAGAGGAAAAAGAGAGAAAGAGAAAAAAGAGAGAAGAGAGAAAAAGAGAGAAAGAGAAAAAAGAGTGGGAAAAAAAAGAAGAGAGATAACATGATCTAAAATATTTCGGAACTCTGGTGGAGGGAGACACTTGTCATCCAGTTTTGTAGGCACGAATCAAGGACAGTCCACGGCGTGGTGGGAGGGGCGTATTCCAATGTCAACAGACGTGGAGACCAGATCAGTCGCGAGACGTCATTGGCTGAGCTTGGGAAAGACAGGACTGTCGAGGCGGGGGGTCATCTGTGATTGACGTGTGTTAGAATCGCACCACGGGGACGAAAGCTACAGGGGAACAAATGCATGTAGATCTATTGTAGTCTATAGCATATACTGTAAGAACTATATTGTAGTCATCAAATGATATTGTTTTCTGATAGCCACCATATTGTCACAGCAGACATGTTTAACGGAATCTTGAAATAAGCAAGCATAACATTAGCTGCCAGGTCGTGTGATATGCAGTCATATTTTGGAAGTCTGGAGGTGGTTACAGAGTTGAAAGTATCAGCGTGTCCTGGTTATGGTATCAACTGTCTTTACAACCGTTCTTCTTAGGAAGGAGGGGGGACAATGGCCAGATTGGCAACACATCGATGAGAAAGGGGCTGCCATGAAGGCGTACTGGGCACAATGGGACTCAATGGTAGTGGAAAACGGTGTTCTTAAGCGAATGTGGGAATCTACTGATGGGACATCAACACGATTACAAATAGTTCTCCCAAAAGTTAGAATTCAAGAAGTACTCCAAGAGTTTCACAATGGTTCCACGGGTGGTCACTTGGGTATTAACAAGACGTTGGAGAAAGTGAGACAAAGGTTTTATTGGTGTCGGTACAAGGAAGACGTAGAGGATTGGTGCAGAAGATGTGATCGATGTGCAGCAACCAAAGGCCCGCAACATCGAACAAGGGGACCCCTACAACAGTACAACGTAGGTGTTCCATTCGAAAGAATCGCACTGGATATAGCTGGCCCGTTTCCTGAGACACTAAAAGGCAACAGATATATTCTATTAATAGTGGACTATTTTTGTTAATGGCCTGAGGCTTTCGCGATACCAAACCAAGAAACCACAACAATAGTCGTTATTTTGGTGGAACATTGGATTAGCCGCTTTGATGTATTAAAAATATAGAAACCTGATCGTGATTCGAACTCGCGCTCTCTTGCGCCTGCATGTTTGATCTAGATCCAGAGTTAAGTTTATGAGGTAGCCAGGTTAACATTGTCCTATAGATAATAGAGTAATTCAAGAGTAGGCCTATAGATCTAGTCTATCTAGGTCTAAATATAGAACTAGAAATTTGACCTATAATTAAGACTTACTTCCCCTGAAGAATTAGCAGTACACCAGAACTTTATAAGATTTTACATTTCAGGATATCGGAATTTCGACATTTCTCCTATTGTTGCGATCTAAACTGGACTCACGTACGTACGGACGGGGTGACGGACAGATCACACAAAACTAATAGCGATTTTTCCCCTTTCGCGGCACGCTAAAAAAATTGAAATTTAAGGGTTCTAAATCAGATTTGCGTAATGAAGATAGCTAATTGCTTTCCTAACAATGCCAGCTGGAATAATTGGTAAAATCGTTCGTCCAAGAAGCTGGCAGGTGTCAACATCGCGAGTTCGATACTCTAATTATGCACACAATATATATATATATATTAAAATTGTATTTTAATTGTGTAATGGGGGTATGGTCTTTTTTTGTTTTTTAAGTGTATTTTTTAAGTGTTTTTTTTTCATTTACTTAAAAAAAAAAGGTCATTCTACCACGCACTGACACACAGTTACTAGCAAAGATGTTTAGCATAGTTACATCATCTCACATCTCTTAGACGACAGTCCATACCTCCAACACAGAATTGGAAGCATGCACCCTCCCGATACCCACCTTTCACCTTCTCACAGGCCAAGCAGTTTAAAAATAAAATTCCTCACTATAAGCCTGCAATTCTTATTCCGGTCAAGGGGATATAACTCCCAAGACGCTGCCAGGGAATGTACGCCCGGCATCATACGCTGTTTATGTCCCATGCGTAGGAAGATAATGAAAAGACATATCTCTTATCTTTGGACGAGCTCCTGTCATCAAATGCCATGTAGTCGAAATGCCATGTCAAACATAGCAAAGCTACAATTTTATGTATCGTGCAAACGTGTGCGTGTAGAGACATTAATACATGAGTATAGACTAAGCAACAAGTGTGTGTGTGTGTGAGAGAGAGAAAGAGAGGAAGAGTAACATAGACAGAGTGATATTAAGAGAGAGAGAGAGAGAGAGAGAAACACGAAAAAAAGAGAGAGAGAGGGAGAAACATAAAGAGAGAAAGAGAAACATGAAGTGGGAGAGAGAGAAACACCAAGAAAGAGAGAGGGAGAAACATAAAGAGAGAGAGAGAAACATGAAGTGGGAGAGAGAGAAACACCAAGAAAGAGAGAGGGAGAAACATAAAGAGAGAAAGAGAAACATGAAGTGGGAGAGAGAGAAACACCAAGAAAGAGAGAGGGAGAAACATAAAGAGAGAGAGAGAGAGAATTAAAACAGGAAAAGAGAGAAAGAGAGAAAGGAAGAGATAATGAAGGATGGGGAAATAGCAACGTCAATGCGGGAGAAACAGAAGCAGGAAATAGAGGTCGAAAGATGGAGTTATGGAGAGAGTAAGAGTAGGGAGGCAGGGATAAAGACAGAGAGGAAGAGAGTGAGAGTCATAGAGAGAAAGAGATGAAGTGACACACGAAGAGAAAAAGACAGGGAGGTATGGAGAAAGAGAATAAGGAAGAACGAGAAGAGAGAGAGAGAGAGAGAGAGAGAGAGCAAAGAGTGAGAAAGAACGGAAGACGGAGAGTATACCAAACTAAATGAGGAAATTCCTAAAATTAATGAAGTCATAAAATGACTCTATTCCCGTTTTGCTTTCCCAGTGTTTTGTTTTGTTGTTTCCGCCCCAACGTTGAAAGATCAATGGCAGTGAAGAAAAGATCTCTGCCCAAGTTAATTGCTCAACAAGAATTTCGGCTCATTAAAAATCGGGCGCCGCTTTCAACTTGCCGAGGGTGGCATCCCGGCAAATTAGATGGCGCTTTTCTAGAGGTTCAGTGCAGCGATGGTAGCGAAAGCCAGGCTGCGTGTGCGTGCGTGGGCAGTGACTTATGTTGACGCGAGAGCGATGCTTCGTAAGAAAGAATATAATAAAATAATATTGACTTGTTATTGTTAAGCCTAAATCTACACAGAGGCGTAGTGAGCAAAATGTTCTACGGGGGGCAAGAAGCTTTATTTGGCGCCTCCACCCCACCCCCACTTTCCAAGAACATCACATAGAAATATAGGCTTATAAATGAAAAGTATTTAATAATAATATAATACAAATAACCTTAGAATGTATTACATAACCAATATGTCTACAATAATTTTTTTTTGCGCCTCTCTACGTGTGACTTCTCCCCCCCCCCCCCCAAAGTGGCGCCCGGGGATCGTGACCCCCTTTCGCTACGCCTCTGAATCTACAGCACTTGTCATTTTGCGGTCTTGATTTTCTGAACAGAATTACAGATGACCATGACTTAACTTTGAGGGTCAATAATACTGTAATGCCATTTGAAATAATGACAAGGTGAATGACTCCAGTAAAGAGGTACCCATGTCAGTCCCTGCCATGACCATCATAGGACTTTTGGCTGACTTCGTGGGGATACTTGGAAAGGAAATAAATTTACTCGGTGGATGCTTAAAATTCCCTCCATCCCTTTCCCCGGTACCCAAGAGTTCTTTATCTAGGTATTAAAGCTCCTCTAGAATGACAATGCAAACTAATTTTAATGCAGTTAACTCCCTTCGACTGTCTGTTCTATATTTAGCACAACTAAACATTATGAAATAAAATTACGCTTTTCGTATACATTTTATCCATTTTTTTCCCTCTTTTCATGAAATATTGACATTGACCAAGTCAACATTTTAAATCTGTTACTTAGAAATGAGTAGGTAGTATGTGTAGGGTTGGAGAAACCGATGGAGAGTGCGACACGGAGAGGCAGAGAGAGAGAGAGCAATAAAGGAGAGAGAGAGGCAGAGAGAAAGAGAGAGAGAGGCTGAGAGAAAGAAAGAAAGAGAAAGAAGCGCGTAAGATAGAGATACAAAGAGGTAGAAAGGCGGAAAGAAACAATACTAGAGACAGAAAAAAATGAAGAGAGAGAGAGAGAGAGAGAGAGAGAGAAAGAGGCAAAGAGACAGAGAGAGACATAGAAGGCGGTAAAGAGACAGACAGAGAGAAAGAGAGACAAAGAAAGAGGCAAAGAGACACAAAGAAAGAGATAGACAGAAAGAGAGACAAAGAAAGAGGCAAAGAGACACAGAGAAAAAGAGAGATAGACAAAAGAGAGACAAAGAAAGAGGCAAAAAGACAGAGAGGAGAAGAGAACTTTGATGTTTGATCCAGATTAGAACTTTGGTCTGTCTACATTATCTCCCTTTACTTGGCATCGCAGTTCAAACAAGTGTAATCTAACTTCAAAGGTCAAAGTTCAAGGCAGAAGCACACAGTTTGAACAAGACATGTAAGTAACACTTACATTAGACAAAAACTAACTAATTACAGAGGTCAATCTATTTCCAGAAGCTGCCAACATGTGGTCGATATAGATTTTGTTGTAGACTTTGTGGTCACTGTCAGCGTGCCTGGAGTATCAGTGCTACTCGGAGGTCATCTTAGGACAAAAGTTAGGTGCCAGTGAAAGTTGTTATTGCAACAAAGAAAGACATTTATCAGACAGACACAAAAAGAAAGATATTTTTTAATTACTCTAAGTCAGAGGTGGAACAAAAGATGCCCCTGTTTGAAGTTATGGGGGAAAAAAAAAGCCTTTATCCAAAAATGCAAATGTACAATACCAAGAAAACTGAAAGTAGGTCAATTCCGGCCGTATTTCAGTCTTCATTTTAAAGAGGCACAACAAATCGTGGCTTCATAGACAGAGTGAAACCTCCCTTTTAAGTGTTTTGAAATTTTCTGGCTGAAATTTTAAACCAAGACCCTAGAATACCTTAGTGGAAAGACAGTACACACCGCCAAAGGACAGCTAGGGAGTCTGGTTTGTGAGCTCCCCCAGTGCCCGGAACCAAGCATCATTTCCGTTATTTTAACCTTGGTTAGGCCAATAATAGAATATGCATCCTCCGTTTGGGACCCCTCAACTCAAGAAAACATTAAAAAACTGGAACTGACACAAAATAGAGCAGTGAGATTCATAACAAACGAATATTCACATTTGACTAGAGTAACACCTTTAGTAAAATCACTAAATTTAGAAAGCCTTCAGGACAGAAGGCTCAAAAGTAAAGTAGCAATCATACATAAAACACTGAACCATAATCTTCAAATACAAAAACAAAATTTAATAAAATACTCTGAAAGACACAAAGATAAAGGCACATTCCTCGTCCCATATGCTAGGACAAATTTGTACAAACACTCCTTCTTCCCTAGTGCTATTAGAGCATGGAATGGGTTGCCTGAGCTAGCCAGGAAAACCAGTGACATGGCTGAATTTAAGTCATTGGTTAATATGCATGACTAAATGCATGACGCGTAGGACGTAATCATCTTCTTTTTTGAAGTAACGTCTGTATCATATAAGATAAGACTCGAATCCAAGACTCGAATCCAAGACTCGAATCCAAGACTCGAATCCAAGACTCGAATCCAAGACTCGAATCCAAGACTCGAATCCAAGACTCGAATCCAAGACTCGAATCCAAGACTCGAATCCAAGACTCGAATCCAAGACTCGAATCCAAGACTCGAATCCAAGACTCGAATCCAAGACTCGAATCCAAGACTCGAATCCAAGACTCAAAAACAAGACTCAAATCCAAGACTCAAATCCAAGACTCAAATTCAAGACTCAAATCCAAGACTCAAATCCAAGACTCACATCAGGGGCGGACTAGGTATCAAAATCGGCCCGGGCATTACCATATAAACCGGCCCACAAATAGTATGTCATATATTTTCGGTGTGTGTGTGTGGGGGATTTTTACCCCACTCCTCAATTTATATATACATATTAGTGTGTGTGTATATATAATTAATCTTCATTACATTCTGATCTTTCATCCTTTCAAACGTTTTTTCTACCCTAGAATACTCTCTTCCTATAATTAGTGGAAAGACAGTACACACCGCCAAAGGACAGCTAGGGAGTCTGGGGTGTGAGCTCCCTCAGTGCCGGAACCAAGCATCATTTCCGATATTTTAAGCTTTAAAAAATGCCTATTCTGAGGTATATATAGTGCAACCAGCCTGCTACTCTTCCGCTAAAAAAAAAAATCAAAAACTAAATTTGCTATTCACTGGAGTTCAGCGACTGGTAGAAAATGGTAAAATGCTTTAGTTTTTGTATTGGAGAGGGGAGGGTAACCTCTTTTGGCTACGCTCATGAAATTTGGTGTCTGTAGTTTGCTTAAGTTGGCTGCACTCGGGCAGTAAGTAAAGTTTCCCTTTCAGACAATTAGGTCTGAGGCAAGTGATGGTTTGAACCCTCCCATCCGACTAAGCCCATGTGTTATATTATAGGTGTAAGCCTAATTCTCTACAAAATATATAAAGTTTGATAAAGTATCGAAAACTGGTTGGATGCATTCGTAGGATTACATAATGTATTCTATTTATACATGTAGGCCTATGTAGTCCCATCCGACTAAGCCCATGTGTTATATTATAGGTGTAAGCCTAATTCTCTACAAAATATATAAAGTTTGATAAAGTATCGAAAACTGGTTGGATGCATTCGTAGGATTACATAATGTATTCTATTTATACATGTAGGCCTATGTAGTCTGGAAACTATAAACAACACAATAGCAGAATAATGAGTTTGAAGCTTTTTGGTATTACTTATAGATCAAAAATGTCATTCTTTACCTTAATATAAGTAGTCTTGAGTGTGTCTATGGCCATTGAATAGGACGATACATCACTGATGAGCATATAAACCGTAGCAGATACGTGATTCTTCAACAACTTTAGTTTAAAGTCTTCGTTAATATCCTTGATGGACGAAAGAAAATTCTGAAATGTGTCATACCAGTGAGTCCATTTTTCTGAGGCCAGAGGAGCATTAGGATCAATGTCCAACTCTTTCGGTCTGAGTAATTTATCCATTGTAGATTAAGGAATCCAACACTAATCCAGATACATAATTTTGTCGAATAAATTGTAATGAAACAACAAATACTAGTCTACCAATACCATGGCTTTATTCGACACAATTAGACTACAGTAAACAGTGAATGAAACCAGCACGTCTCGCATAACACTGATGCAGTCTATATACACACACACACACACTGGGCATGACCTTCTGACACACTGGACGCACGCAGAAAATCATCTCAATTACACTACACAGACGTTTCTTTAAAAAAAAAAAGATAGTTACGTCATACGCATTTCATGTGTCAATCTAGTCATGCATGTCGATCAGTGACTTAAAATATGTTAAATCATTTGTTTGCTGGCTGACTCAGGCTACCCATTCCATTAAAAGATAAGAGAAAGCAGAACGGTTTAAGAGGTACTTACTTAATGTGAAAAGCTCTTGCTTCGTCCTAGTACATTCTGAAAAACGCGATTTGTATATATATGAATATACCAAACCCATTATTTAAAATATAAAGTAAATCTCCTTTCATTAAATATCGGATGTGACAGAGCTATATAATTATTGTAATTATTTTAATAATTTTCATCATTAATGACTTCATACTAAGCATTAATTTGCCATTAATTATAATAGTATAAAAAATTTTTTACATCTAGATTTATTTTTTAATTAAATAATATTTTTTTGTAAACCTCAAGTGTAGTATTTTTAGATCTATGTTTTTAAAAATAAACAAAAAGAAACTTAGGCCTACTTTTTTCTTTTCAAATCGCAGAAAGTAGAACTTTATACCCATATTGAGCTGTGAATAAGTTGGGCAGTTTGCAATTTCGCGGCTGTGTGTATGTGTTCAGGTTAATTTCTATTAAGTATTGTTAAAGAGCTAATTGTAGCGCCTATTGTTTTTTTATTATTTTTTTTTGCTGCGTTATATCAATGTTTTCTAACTTAACCTCTCTCATACCTCTTTTTTCGTTAACTGACAATGTAACCATCAGAAGACGGGGGAGGGAAGGAGAAAAAAAATGGGAGTGCTATCAACGGTCCATGCCGACCAGCAAAATGATTATGCCAAACACAGCCTCGAAGACATCAAAGCAGTGCATAGCAAAATGTACAGTCTAACGTTTTGCAAATGATAATACGTACAGTGTATAGTGTCTTTTTCTTGATATTCTTGTTGAATTTCAAACAAAATTAATTGTAATAATAATTTAAAAAAACAACAACAACAAGAAAACATGTTCGGGCCTTTGTGTCTTGCTGCTGTCACTTTTTTAAAAAAGTTGTCTGCATTGAATTTTTTTTCTTTGGTCGCGACCAGACCGGCCCATTTGGTACCGGCCCACCGGGCATTTGCCCGTTTGCCCATATAGCCAGTCCGCCCCTGACTCAAATCCAAGACTCAAATCCAAGACTCAAATCCAAGACTGAAATCGAAGACTGAAATCGAAGACTGAAATCCAAGACTGAAATCCAAGACTGAAATCCAAGACTGAAATCCAAGACTGAAATCCAAGACTGAAATCCAAGACTCAAATCCAAGACTCAAATCCAAGACTCAAATACAAGACTCAAATACAAGACTTAAATCCAAGACTCAAATACAAGACTCAAATACAAGACTCAAATCCAAGTCTCAAATACCAGACTCAAATCCAAGACTGAAATCCAAGATTCAAATACAGGACTGAAATCCAAGACTCAAATCCAAGACTGAAATCCAAGACTCAAATCAAAGACTCAAATCCAAGACTCAAATCCAAGACTGAAATCCAAGACTCAAATCCAAGACTCAAATCCAAGACTCAAATCCAAGACTCAAATCCAAGACTCAAATCCAAGACTGAAATCTAAGACTGAAATCCAAGACTGAAATCCAAGACTGAAATCCAAGACTCAAATACAAGACTCAAATCCAAGACTCAAATCCAAGAGACAAATCCAAGACTGATTTCCAAGACTGAAATCGAAGACTGAAATCCAAGACTGAAATCCAAGACTCAAATCCAAGACTCAAATCCAAGACTCAAATCCAAGAGTCAAATCCAAGAGTCAAATCCAAGACTGAAATCCAAGACTGAAATCCAAGACTGAAATCCAAGACTCAAATCCAAGACTCAAATCCAAGACTCAAATCCAAGACTCAAATCCAAGACTCAAATCCAAGACTCAAATCCAAGACTGAAATCCAAGAACCTCCTTCGGTATATCAACGCTATGTCCATTAAAGTGTGTCATGAAAACTATTCTAAAAACAATGTGTACAAATATCATAGACATAAATAAATATAGACTGGCCGAAGGAAGTAACTTCATGAAACTTGAAAACATATAGAGTAGAGTCACTATTGCGGAACAGTTTGCAGCTACTTTTAGTTTTCAATTTTTTGCTCCGTAATGGTTAGACCTATGGAAAAACTAAAAGTATCTAGGCATTGCCCATCCATTTTCCGATAAAAATAGACGTATTGTTTAGTTTTTCAACAGATATTTAAATTTTACATTCAAATCGACTGAGATATGGGTAGTCGCAATTACGGAACAGGATTTTTAAAGAAGTCACAATTGCGGAACACGGTAAAAAATGTCGGCACAAAGCCTATATAAAGCATATATTTTATTAGTCTAATACTTGAACTCCTTATCCTGTACATTAATTTTATTTTATTAAAGCTTAAGACATTGTCACTTTTAGACTCTCTATATCTTCTATAATTGTATTTGACGTCACATTACTCTAATTTTCCTTACAACGTTTTTTTCCCCACTATTCTTTTATTCTTTTTGTTATATTAATATTTTATATATATAAATGGTATTATGATTTGTCTTCTTTTTGGTGGACGTATGGTAATCATAAATTATATATTATATGTAATATTATTCTCTAAATGTTTTTAAATTTATGTATACTAATACAAACTCATATTTAAATTCCGATATCTAAATCAGTATGTAAATATTAAGCTAAATGATAGTAAATGCGCAGGTGAAATAAATAACATCTATAGTGTTCCACAATTGTGACTATCTTTAAAAAGGTAAAAACAGGATAAACACCTCCTAATTTTTTTTAAATTGAATTCCTGGTAGATAGCTATGAAATGAAGTTTTTCCTCATCCATTTATAAACCGAAAAATATGTGTATTATGCAGGTGATGTGTCATTATCATTTTTAAAAAGCCTTAAGCCATGGCCTATGCGGTTCTCCTGGTACGTGAAAAATAATGGACGATTCCACACCTGTCAACTTTAACCTGGAGTCAAAATTAATTTTCTGCTGTGAAAGGAAAACCCTTTTATTGGAAATGTAGAGAAATGGACCATGCGCAGTACCGTTACAGTAGTTTAGCAGAAAATTTCAAAATAAAATAGATTTTAACTACTTTCGACGAGCTGTTCCGCAAACATGCCTGCTCCGCAATAGTGACTCTACTATATATCTATTGTATCCGGATTTCCGAATTATGAAAAATTGCATGATCTTCATTCTTAGAGATTAAACAAAACTACACTGCCTCCTTATTTACAATATATATAGGTGTGTGGCAGAAATAGATATGAATACTTAACTTTTAAACTGCTCATAAATGCTGTATAATAAAGTACACAAAATTGCAAATCACAAATTTTCGTTTCATAAAACTCTTTAATCGGCTTTAATTGTCTATGACAAATATATTGCAGATTTTTACTTTTTTTTTTTAAAATTTGAACTGTAGACAACCAATTTAATTTGAGACGGAACAAGTAAACTATACAAAATACTTTTCTAAAATTATAGCTTATATAAAATGAAATTGCATTAATTATTTTGAATCAATCATGTCAGTGATTTTTTAGTATGTCTAGACTAGAGACTCGACTAATAATTATACATTTGTTCGATTGGAAGTATTTTTACTTAGCTTATATCATCTCACTCTGTCTGACTGTTTGTCTGTCTGTCTGTCTGGACCATTAGGGCGGAGGAGGGGTACATGTGAGAAGTTTTCCGTGCAGTATTTACAAAAAAAAAAAATCTAAAACAAGATTACAAAGTCAGTTTGTGTGGAAACACCTAACTCAAAATCGGCCCCCGAAGTGATCTTCCCAGGCAGGTAAAAAGGCAGGTTTTAATATTTTTCAGAAAGAATCAAAATGAAATTCTATCAAAGGCAAATGACAGAGAAAAATGGAGAAAGAAGGTTGACAAATCTTGTGTGGTGCCCCCACGGTCAAAGCCTCAAGGAAAAAAAAAACATTTCCGAAAAAAAAAAATCTTTTAGTTAAAGAGTTCCGTGTTTCATTTTATGCTATGTAGTTTATGCAATAATATGAAAAACGACTTATTAATTGTTGTTTTAAATTATGTGCCACTTATATGCATATTAAATAGATTTTTTTTCTCTTTAAAAAAAAAAAGTAAACTTTTTTTTTGTAAATGTAGTAGTTACTATGACAGAACTTACGTAACTTGGCAATACAGATGTAAAGAAAAAGTTTTTGACAAAAAATCTTAAACCATTTGCATAAATTTTTTATATTGTATTCTGAATAGGTCTTCTCCCCTACTACATCATTACCATTAATAATAAATAGTTGTAAAAGTGGTGTATATTTATGAAAAATCTGTTTGCATACTTGATTTTAAAAATTAGATTTTTCGCTTTCAGAAAAGAAAAAAGTAGCTGTTGCATCAGAACTTTGAATGATCTTATTATTATGATGTCGGCTTTTCATTATCTTTTCTAGTTTACTAGATCTAAACGAGACGGACGGACAGACAGAGGGACGGACAGACCACACAAAACTAATAGCGTATTATCCCCTTTCGGGGGGCGCTAAAAAGTTATGACTAATTGAGAAACTAATTGGTTATTTTTATTAGTTCATAGACAATACATAAATGTGCGAAATTTTAACTTGACCCGAGAATGTGAAGTGGGAGAAATGACGTGTACAAGATTCCATCCAGACAGACAGAGTGGAATGACACCAGACAGACAGAGTGGAATGACATAAGCTTAATAAGAATAAAACATATTTGTCCACGCTAACTGAAACCTCGTTTTGAAAATGAGACTCAATCGTTTTGGTTTAAAATTTAGAAAAAAAATGTTTTCAATCGTACCTACATGTTGGTTGACACTTCCAAATGTGTTCGTGGTTTTTTTTTCAACATCTTTTTGGCGTTACTTTCATTTTCCAAATATCTATATTAATTCAAAAAAATACATTGTCACGTCTGGCATATAATAATATTTGACATCTCATTAAGACAAGAGTGTAACTGTGTATGACATCCCGTAATGCATCACTTTTAAATGACTTCAGCTGGGAGGATGAAGAACAGCGTCACAGGCAAACACACATACTCTCATACATATGAAAACACACACATACATATTACACATACATATAGACTCATATATTAAACCTGTACAACACTTGTCTTACTCCGGCCTTGTTTCTACACCTCATACCCTCTCTTATTGTCTACCTTCCATCTCCCTCTTTCTCTCTCTCTCCCTCTTTCTCTCCCTCATCCCTTTCTCTGCCTCTTCCTCTTTCTCCTTTTCTCTCTGTCTCTGTCTCTCTGTCTCTCTCTCTCTCAGTCTGTCTGTCTCTCTGTCTCTCCCTCTTTCTCTCTCTCTCTCTCTCTCTCTCTCAGTCTGTCTGTCTGTATCTCTCTCTTTCTCTATCTCTGTTTCTCTATCTCACTGTCTCTCTTTGTGTCTCTGTCTCTCTCTCTCTCTCTCTCTCTGTGTATTTCTATCTCTCTGTCTCTCTCACTCGCTCTCTCTGTCTCTCTCTGTATTTCTATCTTCATGTCTCTCTGTGTCTCTCTGTTTCTCCGTCTCTCTCTCTGCCTGTCTGTCTCTCGTTCTCTCTCTCTTTGTCTCTCTGTCTCTCTATGTATTTCTACCTTTCTGTCTCTCTATTTCTATGTCTCTCTCTGTCTGTCTCTCTCTCACTTGCTCTCTCTCTCTCTCTCTCTCTCTGTATTTATATCTCTCCCACTATCTCTCTTGACATCAAAGGAACATTTTCTTTGTGCGTACTTTCTCTCTGTCTTCCCTTTCCATTCTGTCTGTCTTCATTTAATATTCAATCTCTCTCTCTCTCTCTCTCCTCCTTACTTTTGTTATACTCATGGACTTTTAGCGCCCTGCCCCCCACTTCTCCCACATTCCCCCGCCCTCCCCTCTCTCCCATTTCCCAGCTCTTACGCCCTTTAGTGTGTTGTCAAGTTAAATTTAAGCGTTGAGAAACGTTCCATCTGTAAGCAAGTTTAATAACATCCTTGACCAAACATCTTACAGAAAGTTAGGGGGTTGAACTCCGGACTACAGTGGCTAGAGTCCGTAGCGCATACCACACGACCAGGCCGAATACGTCACTAAAGGCATCGCACTTCTGAAAACAATTATTTCTGGACAAACACAAACTGACCCACTGGCGGATCGCAATTTGTGTTGGCTACAAAATATTTTTTTTCTTAAGAATGTAAACTATTTATTTCAATTTTAACCAATTTTTTTTATTTTATTGCCCCCTCCCCCCTTTTTTTTTTCTGGTGGTGTTTTTTGGGGGTGGGGGTGGCCGAATGCATTTACCGCCCCCGCCACTTCAAATATAATCCTTCGGTTGTGCAGAAATCACTCTTTGTGAAGAGAATTGGTCAAATATATGTAGGTACTACTTAGTGATATTTCAAGCAAATGCCGTAACAAATCACGTTGTCGTTACCAGTTTGGGTAGCGGGAGGGCGATCGACCTCCTTCCCTTCCCAAGACTGGTCCTTTTGTTGGGGGGGGGGGGTACTTTAATGGAGAAATTACATAATTTATGTTAAAAAAACTGTCACAAATATAATTTATAAATGCGATATCTTACATTGTTATATCAACCCCCTGCTCCCACTCTAATGTCGACTGCAACCATTGATAATAAATAAATATAAAATGGAGATGCGGTTAGTTCATTTCATTCTTCTTCCGCCACTTTCCATTCTCCACAGTAAAACATGACTCTTAAAACAAGAGAGTCAGACATTTCGACAATTTCATGTCATTCCTCGGGTTATACAATGTCTATATTGTCATGTATTGAAAGCAACATTTTAAAAATATAAATGCACACATTTAATAATAAATCAAGAGAAAATGAATAGAATGTATACATTTATACTACGTTTAACATACCAGACAACTAATGCATTTAAAAGAACCTTTTAGATAAACGTTAAACTATTGTAAGTACGGGGCTGTAGCTCAAGTGGTAGAGCGCTCGCTTAGCATGTGAGAGGTACAGGGATCGATACCCTGCTGCTCCATAAGTTTTTTGTCTTTCTTTCTTTTTTTTTTATTGGCGGAAGGTGTTTTTAGGGATGGAGAAATCTCTAAGTTGTAAAATACAAATATTCACAGGCTATTGAAGATTTTTAAAAAAGGCGCGGGGTCAGCGCCAGAGGCGGTCCTAGCAACGCCCGGGGTGTGAAACCAATCATTATAGAAGTCCTGAACACTGTCATTCGACGTTGCAATCTGTGGGTAGTTTAAGACCAACAGCTCTTTGCAAGAGACGCGGCAACGAGTGAACGAGATATTGTCTCCACAGGATATGACTTTGCAGGTCAGTGTTCAGGCCTTCTATGTTGATTAGTCTTGGCGGGGCCCTGGACAAATGTCATATCTGGGCCATGAATATTTGCACGATGGGTTAACGGTGACAAGAGATTCTCTCGCGGGACCCAGTCGCAACCTCCCTTCCCCCCCCCCCCCCCACCTAAGGGCACCTCTGCGAATGCTGTAAACACTTTCAACACCTTGTTTGAACTATAAAATGTTTTGATGAATAATATTCTGTTTTTAAAACATTTAAATAAAATTATAATCCAATTCACGTATCTGTAACTTTTTGCACACCTGTAATCATACCATAACCCTTTTATCTTGCCCACCCTATAGAATGTATAGAGTATCGATCATTGTATATTATCTGAAGGCCGTGTTAAAAAGTAAACATTTTGTTTGCGTTAAATCAATCTTATACTTTACAGGCGTTCCTTAGAAAAATAACATGACACTTATATTTTACTCGTTTCCACGTGTCGTGCATGTTTATTAGAAAGTTAAAAAAGTAAAGTTTTCCTTTCAGACCTTGTGGTCTATAGGGCAGATGATCTGTTTTCTGTGGCCTACGGTATACGAGGGTGTCATGTGGCCAGCACAACGACCAACCGCCTTTAGGTTTCCCAAACTAATGTCAGGTACCCGTTAGAGCTGGGTGGACTCAGAGGCGCCCAAAGATTCCGAAATTAAAAATATATAATATTATATATAATCTTTTTTACTCTATTCAAGTTACTTCTGAGAAAAGAAATACTAGCTCGTTGGCCACAGGGAAAAGTCCAGTTTGGCCATTATTCATTTTAAAAGTAAATAATAACTAAATCTTATATTATCTTATATAATACAGACGTTAATTAAAAAAAGAAGATGTTTACATCCTACGCGTCATGCGTCTAGTCATATATATTAACCAATGACTTAAATTCTGCCAAGTCGTTGGTTTTCCTGGCTGAATCAGGCAACCCATTCCATGCTCTAATAGCTAGATGCATGACGCGTAGAACGTCATCAGCTTCTTTTTTGAAGTAACGTCTGTACTATATAAGATAAAATATATGATTATTGTTTAAACTTATACACATATCTTGAAACTTGTTAAATATAAAAGATACCTTTGTAGAACTTCGCAAACATTTAGTGAAATTATTGGAATTATTTAGTATCAATCAAAACTGTACACAATTGCGTAAGCAACTCTCTTGGTCTTGCGACATTAACGCGTCTACTATCTTGTCGACAAGAGTCAATTTACGCTTTGGGGGGAGAACACCGTTCCGTAGCTGCCACATCTCTCATTATTGCAAGACTTATCTCCCGTTAGCTTAGTATATTTCCTATATTAATGACGTTATCTAGCGCCATCAGACGTTCACCATTAGAAAAACATGTCCTCCTTTTTGGGTATAGTCTTCCGTCCGGCATTCCGTATTTTACTTTCTTGTTTACTTTCAGTTGCAGTTTATCAAAGAAAATTGAGGGATACCCTCCCTTCTTTTATATACTCATGCGATTTCAGGAAATCTTTTTGTTGCCGAGAATCAAATAGAATACAAAAGTGATTGGCCTATCTTGGTTTACATACATTAGCACGTAGGAAATGAAACATGATACCTGTATATTTAGATTCATGATTTTTGCGTTGGAACATTTTCTTGTAAACATTTTTCATTCGTGTCTTGTAAGACAAAACTTACACAAGATGACTGTTATGGAGTGTGTGTGTGTGTGTGTGTTTTATGGTGACAGTGGGAAGAGGTGAGCGATTGGCTGTGAATGATGTAACATAGTAGGCATTGTTGTCATTTGGTCTTAGTTAGGGGAGACGACTCCAGAACGGGAAATTGAAAAGTTGTGTTTTTTGTTGTGAGTTAGATTTAAAAAAAAATTTTATTACTATCACAAGCTGATAGAGAGGAATGGAGATAGGTGATTGACAAATCTTGCATGGTGCCCCAATTAGACCAAGGGATAGGTAAAGGTAAAATTCTATTAATGAATTAGTGATAGACGTCTCCGCCTTTACATCTTGTTAACAGCAACTTTTTTTTTAAATTCGGGACTAGATCTGTTTATTAAGGATATTTATAATTCACTAAGGACCTTTTAGATGAACCCTAAAAAAATAAATTAAAATAAATAATAAGATAGATGGAGCAGCAGGGTATCGATCCCTGTACCTCTCACATGCTAAGCGAGCGCTCTACCACTTGAGCTACAGCCCCACATAATAATTAGTGTTTACTATCTTTACCTGTCTATGAAGAAAACAACAACACCAAGCATAGTACTGCAATTTGTTCTTCTGGTAGTTCCATAAACTGCGGTGTAGATCGAGATATCGAGATTAGTTATTTCTAGTCGACCGGCGGCGAAATGTACGCCGCTATTTTGCAACCTATGCGGCCGCAGTGCGCCCCGCACTTTCATAGGACCCGCACTTTCATAGGACCTGCGCTAATTCTAGGTGTATAAATTATTAAATTAAACCATTTTACAATTTATATAATAACATATTTATATACGAAAAAGTCCTGGACTAATCCGGAAATTATTAAAATCTTTAGAAAACCCATACAAATCTTCTAAAATATATAGACGAAAATTGTCACTTTGGGGGTGTCATTCAATATGGAAAACAATCCTACGCGCGATAAAAAAACGACATTATGCAATACAGGTAACTGTGGAATCTAGTGAAAGAAGCTTCTCGCGCCTCAAAGTAATGAATAATTACTTGAGGTCAACAATTCTCGTAGATAGATTGAAACATTTGGTAATTCTTGCCATTGAGAGTGATCTATGTAGGAAACAGAAATCTTACGCAAAACTCGTGTAGTAGTTCTCGGCGTAGTATAGAATGAATAAAATACAAAGACGAATATATTTTCTAATACAAACTCTTAATTTTCACTTATTATCGTATCCCTACCCAAACTGGACCCCGCGAAATCAGTTTTGCATTGGGCTCACAATGGTTAAGTCCAGCCCTGCTATTTGGTGACGAGTGAATATAGAGAAGATTACTAGTTCTCTTTTCATGACTTCTTGGTCACAATTGTTTGGTCCGTGGTCAAGAGGTTAAGTGGGCTTGAACTTGGCTTGGCTTGGCTACCTATGAAGGGGCTTGGCTACCTATGAAGGGGGCTCGAGGTTCGACACCCGACTCGGGCAGAGTTGTGTTTACTGTAGGCTCTGACTTAAAGCCTTTGTAATATTATTTGTGCTTGTTGATCTGTAACTTGTACATAAGCTGTACTTACGTTTTATATTTAAATAAAGTTCCAAAGTTGTGTTTTAACAAAGAATCTTTTATTGTGAATCCTAGATCGTCATTTATTCAACTATTTTAATTCAAGTAAAATCCCCGGCACCACAACACACATTGTGACACATATTATGACTTATACATAATATAGATTATATAGATTATGACAATACATATGAATTATGACATTCATGTCATATGAATTATGACAATAAATCATGACACACATATTAATTACGACAATACATATGAATTAAGACAATACATATGAATTACAACAATACATATGAATTATGACAATTATTATTGATAATAGGTACATATGACATATTGGTTAATAGATTATTACTAAAACACATACATGGGCGCCCGCAGGATTTTTTGCAGGGGGGGGGGGGGGGTTCAAGTTGCCACCTATGGCTCAAAGTCGTACCTTCAACTTTTTCATTACAAAGAATATTAAAGAAAAGAACCGTTGCACCACGCCACCCATACCTATGCGATATTAAGTTCACTCTAAATACTTGTTATTTGAAATAAAAAAGCCAACACGTTGGTTAACTTTATCCGTGCGGCTCATGCATTCTATCGGTCGATCAAACAAAACATGCAAACGCTGCCAATAACTTTACTACTGAATTGCTTCTCGTCGCGAAGGACAAGCCGACGATGAACGCTTAACTGCAGTTCTGATATTCTTCTTTTTTCCCTTCTTCTTATAAACAAGTTGAACTGAGCATAATTACTACTTGAAAAGCGAGACGTTAATGAAGAAACTAACGAATCAAGATACGGAATGTAAAGCCGTGTTCTGGAATAACTCTCAAAGTCCAAACGTGGTTTTTGCTGGGTGTATCTGACGACTGCGAACTCCCGGCAGCAACAACTCATTACCAAGTTTGTCTGCAAGCAGTATCACCTTACTCAGGATGTCATCCCTGAAGTATTCCTCAGCCTGGTCAAGCTTGTTTTTGATTATGTCATTAATGTGACTGCTGGGGTGCTGCTTAGGGGCCGCTTATGCTAAGATGGACAGACTGCAACATCACGGAAACTGTTTCATCAACAGACGAACAATTGACAACAATTAAAAGACAAATCAGAAACACATGAGAACCAGGCACTGATTACACATATGCAGTTTGTCTGGTTTCACTTGTAGCCGTTATTTTTAAGATCCGCCAAACAGTCAAAGATCTTCTCAAAGTTGTGATTTAAAGAGCGAATGAATTCGTGTTTCTCAGTCCATACTGTCTCACACAAAAGAGGTACATTTAACACCAACGCTCTGGCTTGAGACTCTTACGGAAGAAATAGATAATCTTCTGGGTGACACCAACAGCATTACGTATATCTAAAACGGCATTCGGGTCAATGATAACAAGTTTAAGTCTGTGGGACTCACTAAGGACAAGGTCTGCTTTTGGATATTTTTCACGAATCCTTTCCTGAACAAGTTTTAAATGCTACCCATCACTGGGCCGAGTGGTTTGTCCATGTGAAAAATGTACATAATGTATTCGCTGACGTTAGACACAGGCAGTGCGTCTCTTTTAACAGCAGTGACAAAACCATGGAATTCTTATCGAGTACGATCACCATCAACAAATCCAACTCTCAAACACATCAATTCAGTGCCAGAGATATCTGCATTTTCATTACTGAAATACCAAGAAAACGTAGTTAATTCATGCTGCTGCTGCTCGTATATTTTGGTTTCTTGCTACTGCCTGTGCACCGATGTCGACTCTACGAGTTTTGATTCAGATGGCATGTGAAGAACTTGTTTTCTATTTCTTTGATCATAAAAGGGTGGACGTGTTTAACCAATTTTATCGAGCGCTAACACTGACCGCAACTCCGCAAGACGTAAATACATATACCAAGATGACTGCACTCTTCAATTTTGTTCAAAGAGACTTTCACATATATCAAATCGAAAGACAGCTTACTAGGAGTTTTCCTCCAAGAAAAAAAAAGCAACAAAAAAAAACAACTAACAAACAAACAAATAAAAAAAAAACTTTTATCATATTCTAGGTCTTTAGTAAATAAAATGATAACTATTAATTATGTGCAAATGAAAACAAATTGTCACGACTAATGTGCTATAGAATATTGAATTGAGAGCCAATAATAAAGAACATATGGTCGGAACATGAACTACAGATTATCATATTCTAGTTTATTACAATAGTAGCTTGTCCTTATTCACTTTAGTTCAGTGGAAGTGCTACATGCTTAGTTGTTTCCTAGCAGAAATGTATTGATCTGAGGATTCTGAGGGTGTAAAATAATGGCTAAAATTTGGCTACTCAAAATTCAGATGGGTGCTTGTACATGGTCTGCCATCAATAAGCCTAGGCCTAGGTTAGTCTACTACAACTTTACTTCAGTAACCAGTGGAAGCACTACTTGTTCAGTTGTTACTTAGATTTTAATTGATCAAATAGTGCGAAAAAGTTGCTAGAATTTGACTACTCAGAATGCAGGGGGATGCAAGAGCATCCTCTTGCACGCCCCTTCGGGCGCCCATGTAGGCTATTGAATTCAATAACCAAAATGATATAAATAATCGCGATCTATACTGCACTTTAAACAACTACCAGAAGAACGCTGTTATAGGCTTTGAGTTTGTAGAGATAGTCTACCGCTCAATGTAATGGGGCTGTAGCTCAAGTGGTAGAGCGCTCGCTTAGCATGTGAGAGATACATGGATCGATACCCTGCTGCTCCAAAAGACATTTTTTTAGGTTGTTTATTTTTATCTGCTGTTTTTTTTTTTTTTTTTTTTTTTACATTAAACCTATATTTCATATTTATTAAACATTTTTTAATTAATAATATATGTAATGTACTAAATGTACTTAAAATTCCAAACTTAGTTTTTTTCACAGACTTTTCTTAACATAAACTGACATACGCAAGTACACACACACACACACAAACACAGATACACCGAAATTTAATTCTCACTATAATTCCCGCACTTTAGCTAAAAAAATTTTTTTTTTCATAACATTTCGGGGGGGGGGGGGGGTTTGAACCCCAAGAACCCCCCCCCCCCCTGGCTACGCCCATGACATACATACATACATACATACATACATACATACACCTCACATTCTACTTTATAATATAGATGTAGTAGGTCAGTTAAACCAGTTTTTTTCCCATCAGACTACAAAAAAAAAACTGGATTATGTAGATATTACATATGATATTATGACATATACATGATATAGATTATATAGATTATGGCAATATTGAATTATGACAATGGTTATTGATAATAGATACGTATGACATATAGGTTAATAGAGTATTACTAAAACACGTAGCATTCCATAACTAAAATGACAATATGCTATCTATATTTATAATTCAATTCATGGCTCAAGAATTCGGACACCAAATAATGGAAAGATCACTCTTTTATTTCTGCAAGTCGAACGGACTAGAGTTACCCCATGTAATTTTAGAGGCGAAAAAAAAAGGGGGGGGGGGAGAACAAGTAGTATTCACCCGTCACTAAATAGTAAAAAAAAAAATATGGCCTTTATATAGCGCTACTTTCATGCTTATAGCATGCTCAGAGAGCTTTGGTCCAATCTCATTTGTAGACCAGTGGAAGGGAAGGGGTATCGAGGAGAGGTTTTTCTGTGCTGCCTTAAGGCCCTCAGTAAACACAACTCTGCCCGAGTCGGGTGTCGAACCTCGAGCCCCCTTCATAGGTAGCCAAGCCAAGCCAAGTTCAAGCCCACTTAACCTCTTGACCACGGACCAAACAATTGTGACCAAGAAGTCATGGAAAGAGAACTAGTAATCTTCTCTATATTCACTCGTCACCAAATAGCAGGGCTGGACTTAACCATTGTGAGCCCAATGCAAAACTGATTTCGCGGGGTCCAGTTTGGGTAGGGATACGATAATAAGTGAAAATTAAGAGTTTGTATTAGAAAATATATTCGTCTTTGTATTTTATTCATTCTATACTACGCCGAGAACTACTACACGAGTTTTGCGTAAGATTTCTGTTTCCTACATAGATCACTCTCAATGGCAAGAATTACCAAATGTTTCAATCTATCTACGAGAATTGTTGACCTCAAGTAATTATTCATTACTTTGAGGCGCGAGAAGCTTCTTTCCAGTGGCGTAACTAAGGGGGGGGGGGAGGGGGGGGAGAAATTTAAAATCCCCCCGGGCCCCCACCTAGGGGGGGCCCCCAAATGGGTGTCCGAAATTTATTTGTAAATACATAAATTAATATATTTGATTGACAAATAGTGTCAACGGGTGTCT
This sequence comes from Biomphalaria glabrata, assembly GCF_947242115.1. Taxonomy (NCBI): domain Eukaryota; kingdom Metazoa; phylum Mollusca; class Gastropoda; family Planorbidae; genus Biomphalaria; species Biomphalaria glabrata. Next base: position 46,352,960 of record NC_074713.1, on the reverse strand, counting down.
TTTTTTTCAACATTTATGGATTAAAAATTTATCACAAAGACTAAACCTAGATCTAGGTCTATCAGTACGTTGACTTTGTTGACATTTTAAAAATATTTTTTCCCACAGAGATTAAAGTTTTTTTTAAAGTTAGTTTTACATTTTAAACTTTGTTGCCACGAATAAAACTGCATGATAAACAGCGAATTCCAGGTATCTTGTTACCTTTACTAATAATAGATCTAAATGGCGAGTATTTTATGGCTACACTAATTAACCTTGAAGCAAAATTTACAGAATCGAGTATAACAGATCCAAAAGTTATTCTTAATAATGCAAGAATAGTCCATTATTCGGGTTTGGCGTCTATAATTTCAGAATTAAACTTCACACTCGAGTTATTACCCCTCTATTCATCTTTCATCAATCCAATGGAAACTCTATTTTTATTTCCATCTAATCCTTTTGCTTTCGCACAAAACATAAACAACAAACAATAACGTAATATCATATAATATTAGCACATCCTTCCTTTTGAAGTTATTATCACATCCTTCCTTTTAAAGTTCTTAAGAGTGATATCTACCATTTGGGGGCCCTATGCAAAACTGATCGCGCGGGGCCTAGTCTGGGTAGGGATGAGCATAATGTCAATATTATTTTTTTTGAATTAGAAAATAGGCCTACTTTCGTCTTTGCAATAAATTTTTATCAAATGAAAGCTCGCAATGCCACTTTTTATTTATTGGCACCCCAAAATGTCAATTTCGTCTATTCTTAAGGAGATTTGAATAAATTTAAAAAAAGTTCAGGACTTTATCGTATATTTTGCCTTTTCATGAGATTTCCTGGAGGCCCTGGAAAATCAGGAGGTCACGAAAACCCTGTTATTTTATATACGTTATAATGGTTTAATTTAATAATGTACACTTAGAATTAGCGCGTGTCCTATGAAAGCGCGGGGCCCACTGAGACCGCATAGGCTGCAGTGGCCTAAGGCCGGCCCTGTCTAGTAGGAACTTCAACAATTCGTCCACTTCTGGTTGTCTTGACTGGCACAACAAGTTCTCTAGACGTTGGTGTATAACTGTCTGTTTCGTTTGTTCCAACAGTTTGCAGTTCATTGTCTCCATCGGTATCATAAGTACCCAGAGATGTCTTCATCGAAACTCTTATTCAAAAAGCGTTGATTTCTTCTGTATGTTTTTCCGTTTGTCTTTATGATGTAAGATCTAGGTGCTGAATTTTTTTTTATGACAACTTCTTTCTGCCATGTTTGACCTAGACGAACTCTGCGACAGAATAATCTTTAGGTAGTCTTGCTTTTGCATAGTATTTCACTTTGCTTTTCATCTGTCGTTCGTTGAGTAATGTCTCTGCATTTTCAGCTACCGATGGTTTCAATAGTTTAGGATCAGTTCGAATGATTCCCTGAGTCTTCTACTCGTCAGCAGTTGTGATTGTGAATACGGCAGTCCACTTATCGGAGTATTTCTATACTCGAGCATAACGAGATATGGATCTTTCCCACTTTTGTATGCTCTGAATCCTTTTGCTTGCGCACAAAACATAAACAACCAACAATGACGTAGTACCATATAATATTAGGACAGAATCTTCTTCATGCAGTGGAAAATTAAGAATTTTTTGCCTATCTTGAATTCTGGTCAAAGCTCTTGCTCCCAATTAATATAGTTCGGAAGAAACTACAAAAGTCTGGACTGCATATATGGAAAGCTGCTAAAGAAATTAGTACCCTTTCATGCTTTCTGCAAAATGATGAGAAACTGACAAAAACCCAATCCATCAAAAAAGCAAAAGAAGGTAGTGAATACTATGGATTCCCTGTAGTCCCTGTGGGAAGCGTGGTCGAGAGGTTAAGTGCGCTTGAACTTGGCTTGTCTTGGCTACCTAGAAGGGGACTCGAGGTTCGACACCCGACTCGGGCAGAGTTGCGTTTACTAAAGGCAGAACGGAAAACCAACTCCTAGATTGGACCAAAGCGCTCTGAGCATGCTATAAGCATGAAAGTAACGCTATATAAAAGCTATAGAAAAAAGAAAAGACTTGAGGGGAAGTTGAGTTCTAATGTAGGACTGTCAATAGAACTGCAATTCAAACGTGTTGCGACAGAAGTGCTGGACAGATTTCATATGGAGATGAAGGGCAGATTCCAAAGGCTGGAAAGAAAATTGATACCTTTGGGTTTCTTCTTGAACCAAGACACCTGTTAGATGAAGACCCGCTTATGACAAACTGTGCTACTTTTCCTGTTTGTATGATGTCATTGATGCACGAGCACTTTTCATCAACAAACCAGTAATACAATCACCAATAGACATATTGAGGAAACAGGCTTCATATGGTAATTACGTGTGCTCAAACTTTGCAACCTCCTCCGAATACTGCTAACTCAGGCCACTTCCATTACGTCATGTGAGAGATCATTCTCAAAGCTCAAGTTCATCAAAAGCTATCTCAGGAGCACAATGACACAAGAAAGGCTTATCATGGCTTTAATGTCAGTGAAGTCACAAATACTAGAAAGTATCGATGTAGTTGATGTTATAGATGTCTTTGCTGCACAGAATGCACGACGTGAAGCGATATCAATTGAGATTTGTCACTTGTGCATTATTTAACTAATAAACAAAGCTTTTATTCATTAAAATAGTCTTGATTACTTTTTGTTAAGTTTACTGATATACTGAACCAATTTGATTTGGGGCTTATATATTTTTGCGTACATTATTCCATGTCATATGTCGAATGTCAAAATGCAAGGGGCCCCCAAAGAGGTCAATCCCCCCGGGCCCCCAAATCCCTAGTTACGCCCCTGCTTCTTTCACTAGATTCCACAGTTACCTGTATTGCATAATGTCGTTTTTTTATCGCGCGTAGGATTGTTTTCCATATTGAATGACACCCCAAAAGTGACAATTTTCGTCTATATATTTCAGAAGATTTGTATGGGTTTTCTAAAGATTTTAATAATTTCCGGATTAATCCAGGACTTTTTCGTATATAAATATGTTATTATATAAGTTGTAAAATGGTTTAATTTAATAATTTATACACCTAGAATTAGCGCAGGTCCTATGAAAGTGCGGGTCCTATGAAAGTGCGGGGCGCACTGCGGCCGCATAGGTTGCAGTGGCGTAAGGCCGGCCCTGCAAAATAGCGGCGTACATTTCGCCGCCGGTCGACTAGAAATAACCAATCTCGATATCTCGATCTACACCGCAGTTTATGGAACTACCAGAAGAACAAATTGCAGTACTATGCTTGGTGTTGTTGTTTTCTTCTAAGACAGGTAAAGATAGTAAACACTAATTATTATGTGGGGCTGTAGCTCAAGTGGTAGAGCGCTCGCTTAGCATGTGAGAGGTACAGGGATCGATACCCTGCTGCTCCATCTAACTTATTTTTTATTTTAATTTATTTTTTAGGGTTCATCTAAAACAGTGGTTCCCAAACTTTTTTGTCTCGTAGACCCCTTGCCATGTTTTTAAGTTTTCGGTAGACCCCCCAGCATTTTTTTGAAAATTCATTAACTTCTGATGTGCTTTTCTCACTGATTACTATGCGATATATATTTATTGATGACATTCAAATCAAAATAAAGCAAAATAAAATTTAATATGCATTACAAGAAGTAACTAAACAACAACAACAAAAAAACGCCTATTGGTGGGCAGCTTTGATAATAAAATGTCAATCTTGGGCTTCAATTTAGTTCGGGTTAACATTCTATCTTCTCGATTAGATGATGTCTGACTGATTTAAATTTGGAAAGTAAGAAAATTTATCATTGTCATTGTATACTTCATTAATTTAATTCTCACATGAAACATTGAGATTATGCCTTTTGTTGGGCTTCAATTTAGTTCGGGTTAACATTCTATCTTCTCGATTAGATGATGTCTGACTGATTTAAATTTGGAAAGTAAGAAAATTTATCATTGTCATTGTATACTTCATTAATTTAATTCTCACATGAAACATTGAGATTATGCCTTCGTGTTGATCAAATTTAGGTTATCACATTGTAGCTGCAAGTTAACCACATTCAATTTATGAAACAAGTTTGTGAAATATACTATGTCCGATTCCTGTTTAATTTCTGTGTTTTAAAATAGGATCTTAGCAACCAAGAACTCAGAAAAAATAGTGTCAAAGATAAGCCTTTCGACAACTATCATACTTCAGTGTGAAAGAGCAATTGATCAAAATTTCAGGCAAAAAGCAATTCTTTATGAATTTCTTGATTCATAACAAAAATATAATAATACCACTACATTATCAGGCAAGGTTAACTAGTCCAGCTTTTTAAAAAAGTAAATGGTAATAACACAATAACCATTCATTGTCCAAAACTCATTTCACCATTACACCTTTGAACTGTATTGTTGCTTAGAGGAATTTTTAATGATATCAGATATAGGATTGTGTAAAACAGATTGTAAAACCTCTTCAATGGTTGGCAAAGTCAATATTTTGCTTATAGTGTGCAGTTTTTTAGAGTTTGATATTAGCCTAAGTAAATATATTGTAAGACGCTCACAAACCTATCCTCTGCAATGATGTTTAATCAACATTTTTTAATACTGTGGCTTAATTCTGAATTTAAAAGTTTTCAAAAGTATTTCAAATCTTAATCTATTTTATTTCATGTTGACTTTTCTCGATGTTCCAGCTTCAATGGTTTCATAGCGACATAGCTTCAAACTTTGTTACATAAAAATAAAGAACAAATGCAAGAGTTGTTCAACAAAGAAAGAATGAAGCCAAATTTTTAATAACCAACAATTTACGGTCAATTTTATAGACTCGGCCATGTAAATTATTACTTTCATGTAGACACAATTAAGGTATTTAAAATAATACGTAAAAAAAATTTTATTTAAAAAAATCATTCCACTAACAGGGTTGAAATTCAAAGGATTAACTAAGGTACAAATCATGTGTGAACGAGTCAATTTCACGAATGGTCATGCTTCAATGAGATCCGCCTTCGTAGACCCCCATTAACAGGCCATAGACCCCCAATTTATTTTTTCACTTCCGTAGACCCCTTGGAAGTCCTCGTAGACCCCCGAGGGTCTATATAGACCACTTTGGGAATCACTGATCTAAAAGGTCCTTAGTGAATTATAAATATCCTTAATAAACAGATCTAGTCCCGAATTTAAAAAAAAAGTTGCTGTTAACAAGATGTAAAGGCGGAGACGTCTATCACTAATTCATTAATAGAATTTTACCTTTACCTATCCCTTGGTCTAATTGGGGCACCATGCAAGATTTGTCAATCACCTATCTCCATTCCTCTCTATCAGCTTGTGATAGTAATAATATTTTTTTTTAAATCTAACTCACAACAAAAAACACAACTTTTCAATTTCCCGTTCTGGAGTCGTCTCCCCTAACTAAGACCAAATGACAACAATGCCTACTATGTTACATCATTCACAGCCAATCGCTCACCTCTTCCCACTGTCACCATAAAACACACACACACACACACACTCCATAACAGTCATCTTGTGTAAGTTTTGTCTTACAAGACACGAATGAAAAATGTTTACAAGAAAATGTTCCAACGCAAAAATCATGAATCTAAATATACAGGTATCATGTTTCATTTCCTACGTGCTAATGTATGTAAACCAAGATAGGCCAATCACTTTTGTATTCTATTTGATTCTCGGCAACAAAAAGATTTCCTGAAATCGCATGAGTATATAAAAGAAGGGAGGGTATCCCTCAATTTTCTTTGATAAACTGCAACTGAAAGTAAACAAGAAAGTAAAATCCGGAATGCCGGACGGAAGACTATACCCAAAAAGGAGGACATGTTTTTCTAATGGTGAACGTCTGATGGCGCTAGATAACGTCATTAATATAGGAAATATACTAAGCTAACGGGAGATAAGTCTTGCAATAATGAGAGATGTGGCAGCTACGGAACGGTGTTCTCCCCCCAAAGCGTAAATTGACTCTTGTCGACAAGATAGTAGACGCGTTAATGTCGCAAGACCAAGAGAGTTGCTTACGCAATTGTGTACAGTTTTGATTGATACTAAATAATTCCAATAATTTCACTAAATGTTTGCGAAGTTCTACAAAGGTATCTTTTATATTTAACAAGTTTCAAGATATGTGTATAAGTTTAAACAATAATCATATATTTTATCTTATATAGTACAGACGTTACTTCAAAAAAGAAGCTGATGACGTTCTACGCGTCATGCATCTAGCTATTAGAGCATGGAATGGGTTGCCTGATTCAGCCAGGAAAACCAACGACTTGGCAGAATTTAAGTCATTGGTTAATATATATGACTAGACGCATGACGCGTAGGATGTAAACATCTTCTTTTTTTAATTAACGTCTGTGTTATATAAGATAATATAAGATTTAGTTATTATTTACTTTTAAAATGAATAATGGCCAAACTGGACTTTTCCCTGTGGCCAACGAGCTAGTATTTCTTTTCTCAGAAGTAACTTGAATAGAGTAAAAAAGATTATATATAATATTATATATTTTTAATTTCGGAATCTTTGGGCGCCTCTGAGTCCACCCAGCTCTAACGGGTACCTGACATTAGTTTGGGAAACCTAAAGGCGGTTGGTCGTTGTGCTGGCCACATGACACCCTCGTATACCGTAGGCCACAGAAAACAGATCATCTGCCCTATAGACCACAAGGTCTGAAAGGAAAACTTTACTTTTTTAACTTTCTAATAAACATGCACGACACGTGGAAACGAGTAAAATATAAGTGTCATGTTATTTTTCTAAGGAACGCCTGTAAAGTATAAGATTGATTTAACGCAAACAAAATGTTTACTTTTTAACACGGCCTTCAGATAATATACAATGATCGATACTCTATACATTCTATAGGGTGGGCAAGATAAAAGGGTTATGGTATGATTACAGGTGTGCAAAAAGTTACAGATACGTGAATTGGATTATAATTTTATTTAAATGTTTTAAAAACAGAATATTATTCATCAAAACATTTTATAGTTCAAACAAGGTGTTGAAAGTGTTTACAGCATTCGCAGAGGTGCCCTTAGGTGGGGGGGGGGAGGGAGGTTGCGACTGGGTCCCGCGAGAGAATCTCTTGTCACCGTTAACCCATCGTGCAAATATTCATGGCCCAGATATGACATTTGTCCAGGGCCCCGCCAAGACTAATCAACATAGAAGGCCTGAACACTGACCTGCAAAGTCATATCCTGTGGAGACAATATCTCGTTCACTCGTTGCCGCGTCTCTTGCAAAGAGCTGTTGGTCTTAAACTACCCACAGATTGCAACGTCGAATGACAGTGTTCAGGACTTCTATAATGATTGGTTTCACACCCCGGGCGTTGCTAGGACCGCCTCTGGCGCTGACCCCGCGCCTTTTTTAAAAATCTTCAATAGCCTGTGAATATTTGTATTTTACAACTTAGAGATTTCTCCATCCCTAAAAACACCTTCCGCCAATAAAAAAAAAAGAAAGAAAGACAAAAAACTTATGGAGCAGCAGGGTATCGATCCCTGTACCTCTCACATGCTAAGCGAGCGCTCTACTACTTGAGCTACAGCCCCGTACTTACAATAGTTTAACGTTTATCTAAAAGGTTCTTTTAAATGCATTAGTTGTCTGGTATGTTAAACGTAGTATAAATGTATACATTCTATTCATTTTCTCTTGATTTATTATTAAATGTGTGCATTTATATTTTTAAAATGTTGCTTTCAATACATGACAAGAAGTTTTGTAATCGATAAAGAATGTTCCGGATTTGGTTTCTTACAAATCGTCGCCAGAAATTTCCGAATTTATTTAAAAATCTACTAACGCCAAATAATTGTTTGAACTCCCTCTTCTAATTAATAAACAAATAATCTTCTCATTTACAAAATAATGTTTTTACGGATTTTTATGAAAGATATTTTAACTCACTTCTCTCTTACAGTACATTTAACTTTCTACCTAAAACATTAAAAAATCCAATTATCGTTAATATTATTTTCCGATTTTTAAGGAAAACAGAATCCAAACACCAAAGTAAGATATGAAAATCTCTCCACATGGTTGTAGTACATCTAATTTTTATACGAGACCATCCAAAAAATTTAATTAACGGTATTACATTTATCTGAAATTCTCTTTTTCTTTTACTATTTATACAAACATCCGGAACAATCTATTATATAACCTTTTTAATTGTGTTCATACCTAAAAATTATTGCGATGTTTTGAAACGTAAAATAAAGGTTAATCAATTTTTAATAACTTTTAGTAGTTGTTTATTTTATATCAAGATGACGGACAGACCGACTGACAGACCAAACGCAAAAACAATACGACTTTGATCCTCTTTAAATAAATTCTATTAGAACTCAGTGCACCAATGTCTATGAACCCTCGTTAAATATCTCGTGTAAATAAAGACATTTTTTTATGGTACCGGTACTAGCCTATTGTGAGGTAATGGAATTTTTTTCCTTTGACGTCACATGGAATGAATTCTTTAATTGAAATGCTAAAAGAACGCACTCGGTGCACCAATGTCTATGAACACTCGATAAATGGCTCGTATTGATGAAGGTGATTTTTAGTCTAGCTAGGCCGTGTGACGTAGTGTTTTTTTTTCCTTTGACGTCATATGGAATGAATTCTTTAAAAGAAATGCTAAAAGAACGCACTCGGTGCACCAATGTCTATGAACACTCGATAAATGGCTTGTATTGATGAAGGCGATTTTTAGTCTAGCTAGGCCGTGTGACGTAGTGTTTTTTTTTCCCTCTGACGTTATATGGAATTAATTCTTCAAATGAAATGAAAAAGAACTCGGTATAGTAATGTTTATTAAGCCTCGTTATGTGACTCGCGTTTAAAAAAGGAATGATATCTTGATTTAGATCTAATCTAGATTTTTTAAACTAGATCTAGATTTTTATTACAGTATATCGAGATCTGGATTTATATTCTAATTAAAATTATTTTAGAGTCTAGATCTAGAATTTCTAGATCTAGTTTAGACTAAAATAGACTAGATTAAGATGTAGAATTTCAATTTCTAAACTTAAGATGTTAAAAGGGGAATTCGGGAGAAATTGTCAGGAAGAGAGATGAAATGTTCGTATTTACATAACTTGTTGTAATATTAAAGTATTTATAGAGTAATAACCTGAGAGTGTATTATTATTTCAAAGAGTCTTGAGTCGTAAAAAAAGTGTAGATTTTCATTTCTAAACGTTTTGATCAATATTGCAATATACTAAAACTAATCTACTATTTTTTATTTAATTTAAATTTAAATTTACGGCAAATGAATCTTTGAAACATTATTACTTTTGACCATCAAAATTAAATCACCTTTTGAATATTATTTGCGAATATGCAGATCCGACAGGAATCCGACTTCCACGGGGGCCGCCTCTGAGTTTGTGTAACACAAACTCTCTTTGTAATCTTGTTTATTCATAGATAAGAATTGTCCTACCTTATCTAACAGAAGCACTGAAAGTACCAATAGAACTAACATCAAGTTTAGCTTTATACTTTTAGATTGAGTTACAGAATAAGTTACTAGAAATGGTTGCATTTACGTTATTATATGAGTTTAATCTGTATTTTAAAATTTAAAAAAATATATTTTGATGTCGGAAGCACAGATCTACACTTCTATGTTTATGTTTTGAATAAATATTTTTTTTTAGCTAAAGTGCGGGGATTATAGTGAGAATTGACATTTTGATGTATCTCTGTCTGTCTGTGTGTGTGTGTGTGTGTGTGCGCCCGCGTGTGTGTGTGTGGACGGACGGACGGACGGACGGACAAACCATACAAAACTAATAGCGTCTATTCCCCTTTCGTGGACCGCTTAAAAAGATTTTGGAGGTAAAAAAATGAACACTTTATGGAGCGCAGGGTATCGATCCCTGTATCTCTCACATGCTAAGCGAGCGCTCTACCACTTGAGCTACAGCCCTTTATAACAAGATACGTAAAAACATAATTGCTAATGATAAAAAAAAACAACAAGGTTACAAAGACAGTTTGTGTGGAAACACAAACTCAAAATCGCCACCGGTGGTCCACCCAGGCAGGAAAAAGTCAGGTTTCAATATTTTCAGAAAGATTATCGGTATTAAATTCTATCAGAAGAGGTCCACCCAGGCTGGTAAAAAGGCAGGTATCAATATTTTCAGAAAGAATATCAATGAAATTCTATCAAAGGCAAATGACAGAGAAGAATGGAGAAAAAAGGTTGACAGATCCTGTGTTGTGCCCCAAAGGTCCAGCAGACCAATGGATAGGTGAAAGTGAATGTGAAGTTATATATGAACCTAACCAAACTGATGTCTTATAATGAGTATCTAATTGATCTAATTGTTTTGTAAAGGGTCATACTCTTATTCAAAGCCTCAAGAAAAAAACATTTTAGCGAAAAAAAAATTAAAAATAAAACATTCCTTTAGTTTTGTGATTCATAGAGTGAATTGTACTTTCAGTTGACGCGATAATATGAAAAACTTCTTATTAATTGTTTTTTTTTTAAATTATGTTCAACTTTTATTCATAGTAAATAGTTTTTTTTCTCTTTAAAAAAAGTTTACATTTTTTTTTTGCAAATGTAGTACTTAGTATATCAGAACTTACATAACTTAGCAATATAATTGTGATAAATAATGTTTTTTGATCAAAAATCTAAAACTATTTGCATAAATGTGTTGAAAAAAAGATACATTGCTATCTCCCTTAAAAGCCTTCAGTGTTTGTTACTATTAATAGTGAATAGTTGTAAAAAATGGTGTATTTTTTTTTTGCTTGCTTGCATAATTGATTTAAAAAATTAGATTTTTCGCTTTCAGAAAAGAAAAAAGTAGCCGTTGCATCAGAACTTTGAATGATCTAAAATATCATTATGTCCGATTTACATTTTCTCTTCTAGTTTCTGATATCTAAACGAGACGGACGGACAGACGGACAGACTAGCCACACAAAACTAATACCGTCTTTTCCCCTTTCAGGGGCCGCTAAAAAAACAACACTATTCCTGAACTATCAGCCAGATTATTTTAAGAACATCTTTATCTTAACAATATTACATTCCTCAAATCAAATTGCGTTAACAAAGTCTTTTACGTTTCATGTACCTAGAGACTTTAAAAAATCTTCTAGCTTTCAGTCAGTTGTTGTATGCAACCTATTGTATTCTCTAATGGCACCGTTGAGAAAAATCATAATATGACTGCAGCCCCTGAAATATACATATGTGTATATAAATATGCTATAATTTTATAATTGTAAGGTCATGTTAAGTATTTTAACACTTTTGTCTTTTTACCCAGATGACCTCTAAGTTTCGTGATTTTACGAAGTGATATTACTATATTACTATGGTTTTAGTTAAGCATGAGTATTGGTATGCGACAAACTTCAAGGCTCTTTGGGTATGTGCTAATCTCTTTCTATTCTCTTGAATTGACGGGTTCCAAAAATAGAACTGTCGAAAACTCTCGAGTCCGGTTAAACTGAACAGCAGTTAATTGCAGCAGTGAGACCTAAAACAAATGAATATTTACATTTGATTAGAATAACACCTTTAGTAAAATCCTTTAAAGACAATTGAGGACAGAAGAATAAAAAAAAAAGTAAGGTAGCAATTATGCATGAAACACTAAACCATAATTTACAATTAGAAAAAAAATACTCAGACAGAAATATAGGAATGTACTACACACTCCGCACGCGAAAACAAATTCATACTAGTGCTAGTGCTCCTTCTTACCTAGTACCATTAGAGAATGGAATGGATTGCCTGAATCAGCCAAGAAAACCAACGACTTAGCAGAGTCTAAGTCACTTATTAACATGCATAACTAGATTGAAAAATGAAATGCGTAGGACATAATTGTTTTCTTTTTTTAAGTAACTTCTGTAATCTATAAGATAAAAAAAAGCTGATTGGACCGGCCGGGTATTCGAACCGAATCCTAAATACCGAAACGTATCCATTCATACAATTTTATCCTTTTGATCGGACCAACCAGTCACCAGGACCTAATCAATCGCGTCCCTTATAAGGTCTGGTAAAAGTCAGTTTTTCAAAACTAAGACTAGGACTTCATATTAATTTGTTGTGATTACAAGGACTATTTTTTTTAAAGTTATAAATAATAACATTATATTCCAGAAAAGAGAGGAGACCTAACAACTTCATTGGTGACATACACGTCTCTTGATCATTTTTACTTTCCCTAATCAAGGAATATCGTTTTAATAGCCTACCATTTTTTCCGTCTTGTCAAGAAGTGCCCATTTTATCAATGACGCTTATTTCCGGGTGATATATTTTTCGGTGCCTAATTTTCCGGTAACTTGAGAGAGAGAGAGAGAGAGAGAGAGAGAGAGAGAGAGAGAGAGAGAGAGAGAGAGAGAGGATAGGAAATGACGTAAGGCTTATTAAAAATAAGTAGACTGAGTGAAATAATTGCTTTAAAACGATGAAATTGTTGAGATACTTCTATTTATGCTTTCTATATAGACTGCAGCCTTTTGGGAGAATATCGAAAATAAAATAGAAAGGTTGGATAGAGCTTGCGTTTCCTTGCGAATAGCGGTCGTCAGGTTGGTTTATGTCAAATCGAGTTCTTATTGAGCGTCTAGAATGTAAAAGAAACCTGTGCAAGAAATTTCATGCGGATACTGCGACAGTTTAAGAGACTTTGTAATGAATTGGTCAGTGAATCATCGGTATTTTGCGTGTATATTTATAGTATAGATTGAGGTAACACTCAGTAGACTTAGTCAACAGGCGTCGATCAAATACCAATGTTTAATTCAGCACGAGAACTGTCTAGCCCCAGTCAATATAATGTTTAGGCGTTACTAATATGAAAGCCTATCCTCAACTGTCTAATTATCTATATCCGAAGTAATCTACAGTCTCGCTTTGAATTAATGTCGTCATAATTGCGCGTTCACTAGCGGTCACGTAAAGTGCGTCTCTACAGTTTATTCATTTTCCCCTCAAAAGTCTAAATAATTTCTTAACATTCATTCACACTTTTCGTTGCTTTTCTATGCCCTGAATAGAAAGAGAAATAGATAGAGAGAGAGAGAGAGAGAGAAAGACTAACAGGCTATCTTTAGCAAGTCTTTTGAGTTGCTCTGTTTTGTATAGTGGTCTTCGCTTCTGTATTTGTATAATCTGTGGATTACTGTGGAATGATGATCGTAGATTAAAAACGGATCTCCCTCGGTACCCCGGGGCCACACGACGCATTTCGTAGCGCCCAGTCCTGGGGGACAAGACCCTCCGCCACAGAGAGGTCCATTAGCGGGCCCGTCTTTGATCCATCTGTTTAGACAAGGAAGCGAATTCAGCCGTGGTAAGTTCCCTTTGAACATGACCTATACACTATTGTTTTTCTAGGCCGGCACCTTGGCGGGAAAAGAATGACATTTGAAATGTTGTGTCTGACATAGAGAAGTGTTTACTGTACCTAGACTTCCACCCATCTACCCAGACTGTAGATTTAAAATTGTGTCGGACACATAGAAGTGTTTACCTTACATAATCCTCCTCCCATCTACCCAGGCAATTTAAAAAGTAAGTAAGAAAAAATTAAATTCATAACTGGTTTCCTCCGAAACAAAACAACAAAAAATAATCTATCTATATATAATTCTCTTCTTCTCTCAACAGCTAAAATTCGTAGAGAAGGAAAGAAGTAATATTCATCCGTCACTAAATAGCAGGGCCGGACTTCACCATTGTGACCAAGAAGTCATGGAAGGATCACTCTTCTATTTCTTTTCTTGTCTCCCAGACAGATTATGATGGTGCCCTTTGTATTGCATCATTCACTCTGCATTGCCACCAAACAATCACTAACATCTTCTCCATAACACCATGGTTACAAAACAAATGAGAACATAAAATTTAACCTCAGTGTCATGATGAGTTTGTGTATGTTTGTACGGTGACGTGATAAAAAGTTAGTTGGCAACCTGGGGCGGAGTGGGTGTCAAAATTGGCCCGGGCATTTCTATAAAATTCGGCCCACAAATTCTCAATCATGTGATGGGCATCCATTTCTAGGTGTATCGGTCCTTAAAAATCATTGTTAAGTTTGATAATGTATCGATATGCATGCATACAGTGAACTTTATATCTTAATCAGCAATATAGCGTATTTTTAAATCAGCAATTATGAAGGCCCTAAAAAGATGAAGCCTACTAGTAGCACTGTCTACATTCTACATTTTATTTTCGGAAAATGTGTTTGATTAAAAGAGTATTAAACTGTAATGTCTGTGAAAGATTTTTTTTAACACGACGCTCAGAGGGCCTTTTATAAAATAATAATAATAATATAAAAAAATTATTCTAAAACCTTTAACAACTTGATATGTGCCATAGTGACTTCGATCAGGCCATTTCGGTGGCCCTACCGGCCCATTTGGGTACCGGCCCACCGGGCATTTGCCCAAATGCCCATATAGCCAGTCCGCCCCTGTTGGCAACCATAATCTTGAAATACAAAAACAAAACTATAATAAAATACTCAGACACAAACATAAAGGCACATTCCTCATCCCATATGCTAGGACAAATTTGTACAAATGCTCCTTCTTCCCTAGTGCTATTAGAGCATGGAATGGGTTGCCAGAGCTAGCCAGAAAATCAGTGACTTGGCAGAATTTAAATCATTGGTTAACATGCATGACTAGATTGAACTAAAGACACACGTATGAGGTAATACTCTTCTTTGTAGAAGTAACATCTGTTTTTTTTTTTATAAGATAAATAAGAAGATAAGAAATTGCTATAGGATTACATATAGTTAAAGTTATTTCTTATCTTCTTATCTTATAATAAAATACAGACGATACTTCAAATAAGAAGATGATTACGTCCTACGCGTCATGCATTCAGTCATGCATATTAACCAATGACTTAAAAATTCTGCCAAGTCACTGGTTTTCCTGGCTAGCTCAGGCAACCCACTCCATTCTGTAATAGCACTAGGGAAGAAGGAGTATTTGTACAATTTAGTCCTAGCATATGGGATGAGGAATGTGCCTTTATCTTTGTGTCTTTCTGAGTATTTTATTAAATTTTGTTTTTGTATTTGAAGATTATGGTTCAGTGCAGTGTATTTTGTTGTATTATATTATATTATGTCAAGAAAATCACATTTATTTCCTTCTTTTGTTTCTAGAGTCATAAGTTTTTCTTTTTTTTTCTAATGCACAAATACCAACAGATTTGAAGGAAACACACACACACACACAATCGAACAAACACATATCCATACAGACTTAATCACACATTAACACACCTACAGCTATAGTCTAATTGCCATATTGTATTTCCATCCCCACTAAGAGAAATCTTAAGTACAGTCTGTTCTCTGGCTCTCCATCCAATAAGATCATTTACATTTAATACAAGGTAAAGATGTTTAAAAAAAAACAAACATTCGCCCAACAGATTATGTCGGATTAGCGACATTCATGTATACAAAACTAATCACTGTAGTTCGGCCCAATGATCAGCAACACTCACCACAGCCACTGGTTATTACGACTTCTTTCTTACGCATTGTCACTTGTGCTTCGAGAACATCCGGGTTATTGTACAGCACTTATTTTGTTAGCGTGCCAGAGATGATGGTATTTAGCTGTCTTGTAAGCTAGGAGACGGTAGCATAGAACGTTAGAATTATGAGGGATTTAGGTCAACGAGATAATCATTTGAGAAGGGAAGGACAATGAAAATGATAAAGGGATACTCTAGATGGGGAGGTTTTTTTTTCCAAAATCCAGACTCAAACAACTTGCCAAGCAATGATATTGTTAATTATATACAAGAGCAAAAAAAAGAGAGAGAGACGGGGAGAGAGGTGGAGGGGGGGGACATATAGAGACAGACATTGAGATATAGAGGCTGAGACAGACGAAAGGACAAGGACAAAACAGAAAGAAAGAGAACAAAATGGAAGAATTGAGGTAGGCTAAAGGGTGAATGACAGAGACGGACATGATGCTAGAGATAAAGCAGAGAGAACGGGGTAAGGGAAGGGTGTTGCTACTCGGTCGTTGGTTTGTAGCCCCAAATGACCGATGACAGTGGACCCATGGAGGCGAAATACATTCTTAATGTAGAGTTTGAAATCAACTCGAAAAAGCTTCACTTTAGATGTTTATGTAGAAACACAAGCTAGACATGAGAATGACGACAAGATCCAACTCAATCCAAATACTCACCCTTCCGTCTGTTAGGTGCTATTTTTACAATGCTTATATCAACTCAATATGTCTGTCTGTCTGGTAAAAGGTTTGAAAATGTTTTTATCACATTTCCCATTCTCGGATCAAGTTGAAACTTTGCACAATTATTCATTGTACCTGACAAGACATAAATCAATAAAAAAAAACTAACCAGTTAGTTTTTATAATTATTGGTGATTAATTATTTTGTTCAATATCGAGGAGAATAAACGTTACTCAATGAGAACTGTGGATTTCATTCCCTTATTACGTTTTGAGATATTTTTTCCCTCCCATTTCCCATTCTCGAATCAAGTTGTTATTTTGCACAATTATTCATAGTCAATGGCAATACACTAATACATCCAAAAATTAACCTATTAGTTAATCAATTAGTACTAATTAATTAATTTTGTTTTATATATGAAAAAGGAGCTAAGCACTGCCATTTTCAGATAAACGGCAGTAATTATCGGTTCTTTTCATTAAATAAGCTTTTGTTTTTAAAAGTTTTTTTGCTAGTTGTGCTGTTGTATGTATGTATAGCGATGTAATTGGGTTCTCCCTGGCAGTTCAAATAACTTATATTGACGGCACATTAGTGACTCAGATACACATAGACAAGTCTCATTTCAGCAGACATAGTTTTATTGTACAAATACACACTGTGCAGAGGCGTAGTGAGCAAAATGTGCGCACGTGGCAAAAAAAATTTTAGTGCCCCCTCTCCCATGTTCCAAGAACATCGCATAGAAATAGAGGCATATCAATAAAAAGTATTGAATATTAATATAACACAAATAACCTTAGAATGTATTACCTAACTAAAATAACTACAATAGTTTGTTTTTTTGGCGCCTCGCTGTGTGTGGTGGCCCCTAGGGTGGCACCCGGGGCATCGTGCCCACTTTACTACGCCTCTGTGCACACGTCCGCTCTTTAGCAGGGCTACATAACGTCCACCTTACAAAGTTGATAAAGTAGATCTACAACATACGTCCACTCCTCTACCGAGTCAGGTAGTGCCTGGCCCTCAATACGTCTCACTGCCGCTCTAAAGACTCAGAGGTTTGTCTTGTGCTTTTCAACACTTCATGCTGTTACAATGACCTTACTTTGACACTGTCGCTCGTCTCTCGTTAGTTCTTCTCTCTTCACCTTTTACGCCAGTATTTCATTAACTTGACAATACAACTGACCACCTCGTGATTTCATCAGAATCTATCCAACCTACACAACCAAAACCATCCGCCCACTTTTTCTCGTGGTTACATTAGAAACACACAAACATACACTCCACAACAGAAGGGGGGGGGGGGGGAGAAAGAAATGAGATAAGATAAGATAATTTTATTGGTCCAAACAAATGAAAATTCAGCTATTGTCCACCTAAGCATTTCTACTATGGTAGAAATACGGTAGGATAAAGATTATAACGAGATAAAAAGAGAAAGAATATCAACATTTAAAACCAATAAATTAGTAAGTATTATGCAAATTTTAAAAACCATTGTTTGAGAGAGAAAGAGAGAAAGAGAAAATAGAGAAAAAGAGAGAAATAGAACAACGGACAGTAAGGATAAGAGAACTAGAAAACGAGAGAAAGAGAGAGAAAGAGAGAAAAAGAGAGAAATAGAACAAAAGAGAAAGAAAATAAGAGAACTAGAAAACGAGAAAAAAAAAGGGAGGGGGAGTATTGGGACAAAAAGTTTAAACAATAAAAAAAAAAAATTAAAACATTTTTTAAAAACCTGCCAATTTAACAGGGGAAAGGGGCAAAGTTTGGTTTTTTTTTACCCATGAAAATGACATCAACTAAAAAATTCCAATCATTGATTTGCTATAAGCCAAAGGGGATGTCGTACGCAACCAGTCAAGGTAAAAATGAAAATGGCAAAGAGACAAGAACCGTTAAACAACAGGCTGTTCCGAGACATAATTACATTATCCAGGTGGCGGGCCACTATAATTACATTATCCAGATGGTGGGGCGCAGACCAAAGCTTTATCTCTACAGAAACTCTCGACTGCTCCGATCCAGAACTCACGGACATCAACAAGAACAGACACAAAAAAAAAAGAAAGAAAAAAAATGGGGGGGGGGGCAGTCGGGATGAAGGCACGCTCCTCGCCCTGGGGGGCTCTAAGAGTTGATGTGTGGTGTGCAAGAGAGGGGCGGGAGGTCGTAAATGTAGAAAAACTGATTCATTCAGATGCGGTGGCGTGTCTGGCACCCATCTTCGCCTACAACTTAAAAAAAAAAAAAGATTCAAAAATTATTTTGTCGGCGACCTGTAAGAGGAGCGAGGCGAGTCCTCGGAATTCGTTTCTTACATCCCCTGGGCCAATGTTTGAGTCCTGGGCCAATGTTTGAGTCCTGGGCCATGTTGATACACCCAAACACGATACGCAGTGCTTGACAAAGTTCGCGCTATGCCTCGGGGACATTTTCTTACGGAGCTGACGAAGTGCAAAATTCCCGCCATATTTCTAGCCACTAGTCTAAAAATGACTAGCCATATGTCTATCTGCTAGTCTACTAACAAGTCTAGCTATATATTCAGCTTCTAGTGTAGCAATAGGCCTAAGTCTAGCTATTTTTCTAGCCTCTAATCTAGCTTCTAGTCTAGCAATGTCTAGCTACTAGTCTAGCAATAGGCCTAAGTCTAGCTATTTTTCTAGCCTCTAGTCTAGCCTCTAGTCTAGCTTCTAGTCTACCAACAAGTCTAGCTATATTTCCAGCTATATTTCCAGCTTCTAGCGCGGTTGCTGAGCGGTAAAGCGCTTGGCTTCCGAACCGGAGGAACCGGGCTCGAATCCTGGTGGAGACTGGGGTTTTTAATTTCGGTATCTTTGGGCGCCTCTGAGTTCACCCAGCTCCACCTAGCTCTAATGGATGACATAATGACATTAGTTGGGGAAAAGTAAAGTCGGTTGTTCTTTGTGCTGGCCACATGACACCCTCGTGGCCACAGAAACAGATGACCTTTACATCATCTGCCTTATAGATCACAAGGTCTGAAAGTGGAACTTTACTTTTCTAGTCTAGCAACAAGTCTAGCTATAATTCTAGCTACTAGTCTAGCTACAAGTCTAGCTACTAGTCTAGCTACAAGTCTAGCAATAATTCTAGCTACTTGTCTAGCTACAAGTCTAGCTATAATTCTAGCTACTAAGTAGTCTAGCAACAAGTCTAACTATAATTCTAGCTACTAGTCTAGCTACTAGTCTAGCTACAAGTCTAGGTTTAGCTTGAGGCTAAGCCACTAGCAGTCAGCATTGACTTCCAAAGTTAACTTCTATGGTTCATCATTTCTCTTGTTGGCGCTTCTATTCCTTGTCATAGTTGGTTTTCGTTTCCAAAAGAGCTCTTAGAAAATACAATTCGGGCCCTACTATCGTCCGTAATGATGATTCTGCAGGCCGAGCTATCCCAGATCCCCAAAGTCTGCTGTAGCCATCACGTTGGAAACGTCTCTGAAGACTACGGGCTTGATTTAACAATGAAAATCAACATGTCCCCTCCCCCTTTCCAAAGTGTCTCAAATACGACTTTTACTTAATCTCCTTAAAGGTCTCCATATTACTTGAGCATTGTAATCCCGATCTGGTTCAATCTCTTACATTAATGTGTTTGTGTTTGTGTGGAAAAAAAAAATCGGGGGGGTGCCGTGCGCATCTAGAGTTGAGGGTGATGAGGCAGGGTTTTTATGCAAAATAGAATTGTAATCATCAAGCTCAAAATAGTGACCATATTGACTAAAGTCCAATAGACAGACAGACAGACAGATAGATAGACAGACAGACAGACAGACAGACAAACAGACAGACAAACAGAAGAGGCTAATTATATTTATACATACAAATCATAAAAGTAAATAGTAAAAGTACCCCCCCCTCCTCCATTTCTTACCTTGTGATCTATGAGATCAGAGAATGTAAAAAGATCATCTGATTCTATTGCTCCAGGCATAACCAAGGACCCACAGACAATGAGTATCTTTGTTAGTATTTATACAATAAATACAATACCTCAACATTTCAAAAGCGGTGTCTCTTATAACGTAATAACTGATAAAAGGTGATCTAATAGTGTTGCCGCTAAAACTTTACTTCTAGTAAAAAAAAACATTGGACATTTCTTAGTTTATTTATTTCATTATATTGTTATGACTCTACATTGCGCACTTTCATTAGGTGCGAAACTGTGCAGCATGAGACACAGGACAGAGACACGCTTAAAGATAAAGGAAGTCCAGGATGGTCGATAATGGACCTCATTCAACAATCGTAAACAAACAACATTCTCTATGATTCTCTATCTCTTCTACACAAATTACGATCTAATATTTAATACGCTATGGCTATCACATTACAGTTTTTTTTTCGTTGTTTTATCAATATTATCACGTGACTAAATGTTTGTTTACGATTGGTGAATGAGGTCCATTAGATCTAGGATGTAAACAAGAAAGAAGTGTTGTTATTACTGAGTACTCTAATTAAATATTTGTTATCGAACTACTGTTGTTATCTTCTTAAACTTGTGTTTTTATCTACTCCTCTTGTTGAGGTTCTTTAAGCTGGCTGTTGGCTAAGTTACAACAATATATATATATAGACCCTTGTTCTAAAACATTGAGAGTCTGTCTTCAATCAGTTATCCTGTCTGCGCTTTCGTACAGACACCTGTAGATGTGCCCTCCCCCCCCCCCCCAGGCCCAATCTTAACAATGCCCCCACCTTTCCAATGCCACTTCTTGCAGCCGACATCTCTGCTGACCTGACTTCCCATCTGCAATCAGCAAGGGGAAGTAAGGACATCAAACGGGGATGACTTCAAGACATGGCACCACTTCCCGCGCAAATTGGAAGCCGATCCCACTCTCGCGGTAATCTCCCTTGACAGAGCCGCAGACGTCAAAACCAAAATATCAAAGGCCCAATCCCAAAAAACGTACCAGATTCCCAAATCCTGGAGATTCTACAAGATTCGAAAAGAAAAAAAAAAGCAAACAAAAAAAACCTACATTTTCTTAAGACACAAGCGGGAAAAAAACAAGGATTTCTTAAACCGGATCTAAAGGACTATAAAACAGGTATCCACAGAAAGCTGTATTTGTCAGTTTCCATAAGACGTAGTAGTTTTTAAAGTCTAGCTTTGTCTAATCGTCCTAATTTCGATGCACCGTTACAATCGCAACTCTAGATTATTAAATAGAAATCACGTCGAATTTAGCACTTTAAAAAAGTATGTTTTTTGTTTTGTTTTTTTTGCTTTGGGAAGGCGGCGGAAGACAATAAGGGAGATTGTCATTTGTCACTACAATGATTTTTTTTAACAAAGCTTATATCAACTCACTCTGTCTGTCTGGTACAAAGCTTATATCAACTCACTTTGTCTGTCTAGTACAAAGCTTATATCAACTCACTCTGTCTGTCTGCTACAAAGCTTATATCAACTCACTCTGTCTGTCTGGTACAAAGCTTATATCAACTCTGTCTGTCTGGTACAAAGCTTATATCAACTCACTCTGTCTGTCTGGTACAAAGCTTATATCAACTCACTCTGTCTGTCTGGTACAAAGCTTATATCAACTCACTCTGTCTGTCTGCTACAAAGCTTATATCAACTCACTCTGTCTGTCTGGTACAAAGCTTATATCAACTCTGTCTGTCTGGTACAAAGCTTATATCAACTCACTCTGTCTGTCTGGTACAAAGCTTATATCAACTCACTCTGTCTGTCTGGTACAAAGCTTATATCAACTCACTCTGTCTGTCTGGTACAAAGCTTATATGAACTCACCCTGTCTGTCTGGTACAAAGCTTATATGAACTCACTCTGTCTCTCTGGTACAAAGCTTATATGAACTCACCCTGTCTGTCTGGTACAAAGCTTATATGAACTCACCCTGTCTGTCTGGTACAAAGCTTATATCAACTTACTTTGTCTGTCTGGTACAAAGCTTATATCAACTCACCCTGTCTGTCTGGTACAAAGCTTATATCAACTCACTTTGTCTGTCTGGTACAAAGCTTATATCAACTCACTTTGTCTGTCTGGTACAAAGCTTATATCAACTCACTCTGTCTGTCTTTTACAAAGCTTATATCAACTCACTCTGTCTGTCTGGTACAAAGCTTATATCAACTCACTTTGTCTTTCTGGTACAAAGCTTATATCAACTCACTTTGTCTGTCTGGTACAAAGCTTATATCAACTCACTTTGTCTGTCTGGTACAAAGCTTATATCAACTCACTTTGTCTGTCTGGTACAAAGCTTATATCAACTCACTTTGTCTGTCTGGTACAAAGCTTATATCAACTCACTCTGTCTGTCTGGTACAAAGCTTATATCAACTCACTTTGTCTGTCTGGTACAAAGCTTATATCAACTCACTTTGTCTGTCTGGTACAAAGCTTATATCAACTCACTTTGTCTGTCTGGTACAAAGCTTATATCAACTCACTTTGTCTGTCTGGTACAAAGCTTATATCAACTCACTCTGTCTGTCTGGTACAAAGCTTATATCAACTCACTTTGTCTGTCTGGTACAAAGCTTATATCAACTCACTTTGTCTGTCTGGTACAAAGCTTATATCAACTCACTTTGTCTGTCTGGTACAAAGCTTATATCAACTCACTTTGTCTGTCTGGTACAAAGCTTATATCAACTCACTTTGTCTGTCTGGTACAAAGCTTATATCAACTCACTTTGTCTGTCTGGTACAAAGCTTATATCAACTCACTTTGTCTGTCTGGTACAAAGCTTATATCAACTCACTTTGTCTGTCTGGTACAAAGCTTATATCAACTCACTTTGTCTGTCTGGTACAAAGCTTATATCAACTCACTTTGTCTGTCTGGTACAAAGCTTATATCAACTCACTTTGTCTGTCTGGTACAAAGCTTATATCAACTCACTTTGTCTGTCTGGTACAAAGCTTATATCAACTCACTTTGTCTGTCTGGTACAAAGCTTATATCAACTCACTCTGTCTGTCTGGTACAAAGCTTATATCAACTCACTTTGTCTGTCTGGTACAAAGCTTATATCAACTCACTTTGTCTGTCTGGTACAAAGCATATATCAACTCACTCTGTCTGTCTGGTACAAAGCTTATATCAACTCACTTTGTCTGTCTGGTACAAAGCTTATATCAACTCACTTTGTCTGTCTGGTACAATATTTGAACACTTTATTTCTCACACTTCCCATTCTCAGGTTGAAATAACAAAACATGAATCAATAAAAAAAAAAAGACAACAAACGATTAGTCAATTTAAAAGTGGTACTTAATTTTTTTTTATATTAAAAAGGGAAATAAATCCTACAGTACTGAGATATATGGCTGTAAAACGTGAAGATAAGCTTTTTTTTTTAATATATATATTTTTTGCTTTTTTTTTTATTACATTAAAAACGAGAAGAAATATAGAAGCTTTGAGTTTCTGTACAAAGTCTTAGGAATAAATAACTAGATACATACATCATTACTTTTGCATTGAATCATTGTTCCTGTTGGCCCAGACCTAGATCATTAAAGGAAATATTCATGTCTACAATAGAAAGTAGATCAATCTAGACAAAAGACTGGATGTCCTTGTAATTATTTGTCACTTTTCATTCACACTGTAACTTTGATGTCTTTTGTGCTATCTGTGAAGTTTCCGCTCACTGTAGCCGTAATATCTTTTTTTTTCCCCTCAGTAACGAAGTAAATATTATGTTGTTATTCAATGTTCCAACCTATTTCACAACAGACTTTTATATACGCAACTTTATTTCCCTATAAAGATTATATAAACAAACATAGAACCGTTGCTTTGAACAATACAATTAAAATTAAAAAAAAGAAAACAAGTCGCAAAATGCATTGTGGGTAAAAAAAAATATCACTCTATGTAAATTATAAATACAAACACAATGACTGTTCAACAGACTTTGGAATATCATTATATGAAAATAATAGAGTGTAGAATAAACGAGAATCGGACAAGCTCACATCCCAATTACAAGAAAAAGGGGCACCTATTATAAGCTCGACATGACCAACGCCTAATTTTTCGACTCAGAACCGGACACAACAGAATGAGACAACATATGTTCCTGAAGCTAAAATTCGGGACGAGCGAAACCTGCCCTAGTGGAGCATCACCGGAGAATGCTGGCCATGTCCTTCAAAGCTGCCTACTATATCAAGAGGCCCGAAAATGACTCTGGCCCCAAAACCCTCATTTAGAACAAAAACTATACGGAGAACTGCCTGATCTGGAAACCACTGAGCGGTGATATATATAGGATTACTGAACTGAACCCTCCGACATGTAAAATGAGAACGAAGAAGAAGAAGAAGATGAGACTTACTCTGTCTATTCAGACTAAATGAAACATTTAAAAAAAAAGTCCAGGCTATTGTTACGTAACGTTACGTTTATCTCAGTCCTCGAGTGTCACGTGACGTGAACATGACAATGCACAAAGTAACAACGTGAACCTGTCAAGTCTGGACGAGCATCTCTTTCTGTAGACGCCACTTCAGTATCGCTTGGAGTGAAGGATCATACCCACAGACAACAGTCATAAGTCACTCAATGACTCGATGCCAAGTGTCAAGAAAACAGTAGATCTAATTGCTAGAAGCCGAAGTGAATACATATTGAGCATTTTTTAAATAATAATAATAATCCTGATGTATATTCTATTTATGTAATTAAATACATTAAAGTGGTTAGTCATTTTATTAGTTGGCAATCTCATTATTGACGGGTCAATGATTTATTTATTTTTAAAGATAATTAAAGATGACATTGCCATCTATTTCTATGGCTGGGAGTTAATGAGAGCGTCATGTGGCCATTACAACGACCAATCGCCTTCCCTTTCCCCAACAACTATCAGGTACCCTCTAGAGTTGGGTAGACTCGTGTGTGTGTGTGTGTGTGGGGGGGGGGGGGGGGTTCTAAAACTCCCGAAGCTCAAAAAACACTGAGATTATAAAACACTCCGGTTCAGAAGCCAAGCACGCTATCATCCAGCCACCACGCCCTTCATTGGAGCTAATGATTGTTTGAAAATATTTAATAATAATAAAACAAAATTTACCAAAAAAATGCAAAAGTTTTGTACATAATATATGTAGACTCAACAAAATAGCATGCTATACAGTGCAATCATCAAATCCAACAAAATTTCCAAATATATTACTGAAAACGTAGGATTAATATTGCCTATAGTATTATACATATATATCAAGCAGAAATGTTCAGTCTATAGTTTTGAGTCTAGTAGGTTTATTACGACTTGTTTCTGATTGATATGATGCACAGACCTATATATATATATTATATCTAGACTGAAAACATGAACACATTTCGTTCCAGATCATTATGTACATAACTCTTTTTCAAGCTGTAATTCGCCTTATGAATCTTGGAAATCGCTCTTCTGACTCAGAAAAGTAATGATCTATAGTTTGAAAGTTTAGAAATAATACGATCCCGTATCGCGGATTTTTAAATAGAATGCTCTGAAATATATTTCACGCAAATCTATGATTTAAAGCTTATTTTATATTAGTTTCCACGGAGATAACAAAAGAAGTCGCCGTTTCGACAATCTTAGATTTTAAAATATTTTAATTTTGTTGATTTTAATCATCTTATGATTTTAGATTTTACAATTAAATAGATCTTTCTAGATTTGGTTTGCAAAATTTAAAATTAATCTTAAAAGCCATTGCTTTGATATTATCGCAACTGCGCGGCATTAAAGTTGTAACAAAGTGTATATCATGCATAAGATGTTATATAGATTAGGTTTGTAGAAAAAAAAATACAACTTTACTTCTAACTGCTTTACAAACCGACACTTTGTTTCAGGACATTTTTGTATAGTGTTAAGAGATGTGCGCGTCCAGTGTGGCCAAATGTAAGTCTTTGTATAATATATATATATATATATATATAAATATATATATATATATATGTAGGTCCGTGATATGGTGTTTCAAGTGAAAGTCTCTCCCAAATCTGGGGGGTCCTTAGTGCAGACGGGGTAATCTCCCCCTGTCTCTGTGGCAAACAGCAAATCATGATGTTTGGTCTTGAAATACAAAGTTGTCTTCCATGAATTATCCTGGCTCAAGAAAAAACTACCCCCACTAAATAATAGAGGCTACGACATTTCTCGTTTTTTTTTTCAGCTATTTAAATTCAGAGACCATTTATTACGTCGAGAACCTCCAGACGTGAAAAAAAAATCCCCAGTAAACCCAAGATTACAAAAATCTCAATATTTCCTTTCTTGCTTAAGATATACATTTTAAAAGCATTAGATTATTATTTCTATTCTAGCGGTGTCTTGTGTGTGTGTGTGCGCGCGCGCGCGTTGGGGGAATAAGGAATAAGCTTTTAAGCTCTTTGCTGCCAAATTTCAGTTTTTCAAATCAAAAACCCAAGCTGTCTGCTAATGTATTTAGATAAAACGAGTTCCCGTGTATCTGGTTGTTTTCAAACTATCCACCATGTTTTACAAGTTGGCATTATTTGTTTCAGCTTTCTGGGGATTTCATAAAGTCACCGCAGAAGCGATTTGAGGAAGAGATTATTGCCGAGAACGGAAGGGGACGGGATTGTATCCCAGACATCAGAACCCCGCCATTAACAGAATAGAAAACACAGGCTTAGCTCATGATGTATAGACAATCTAGCTACATTTAAACAGATAGGTAAAGTAGGTCTTATAGTAAGAGGGGAGAGAGAGAAAAAAGTTAGTTTACCCACCTTGAAACGAACCCATGAGGTGTATTTTAAAAACTCTATTTCTAAAAAGAAAAATAAAAAAATCTGAAGCTCCCAGTTGAATGTCATTGTGAATATTTTTCTTTTAATAATGTTCTTCAAAAAGTTATTCAATGTAAAACTAATTTTTGACCCAGTAATATAAAAGTATAGCAGTGATATATCCCATTCAGACCTTGCCTTTATTGGGGCAAATGATGCAAATTTCACCTGTTTCTATGGCCGACGAGCTAACAATGATGTCATGTGGCCAGCACAATGATGTCATGTGGCCAGCACAATGATGTCATGTGGCCAGCACAATGATCAACCTCATTTTCTTTCCCCAACTAATGTCAGGTAATGTCAGGTAATGTCAGGTAATATGTCATGTAATGTCAGGTAATGTCATGTAATGTCAGGTAATATCATGTAATAGCATGTAATGTCAGATAATGTCATGTAATGTCAGGTAATGTCAGGTAATGTCATGTAATGTCAGGTAATGTCATGTAATGTCAGGTAATGTCAGGTAATGTCATGTAATGCCAGGTAATATCATGTAATGGCATGTAATGACAGATAATGTCATGTAATGTCAGGTAATGTCATGTAATGTCAGGTAATGTCATGTAATGTCAGGTAATGTCAGGAACCTATAAACGTTCCGTGAACTCAGGGACGTCTCACAAATCCAAAAGTTCTTGCGATTTAAACACCAGATGCCTCGGCTCGGAGGCCAAGCGCTTTAGCGCTGCCACCATACCCTTCAGTGACAGATCTGATGGAGAACATGCCGGGTCTACTGCCCGGGAGCCCGCATGATGGAAATAAAAAAAAAAAATATATATATATAAATTTGTATGGGTCAACCCCTTTTACGAATATTGTTATAAATTTATGTGGTGTTTTTTTTTTTTTTCATTGTTCCCGGAATAACGTACATAGTAATTAAATGTTGTTTTTTTTTTTTTTTGGATAAGAAGAAAATGATATAAAATATACAAGTTCTTTATTTTTTTCTTTCTAAACTATGGCATGTTTTTAGAATTATGTATTATTATCAAAAGTGGATTTTTATAAAGCTTTCGAAAAAGTGTAGGGACCTTGGTAAAAAAAACATGTCCAAGGCTTCCACTTACTTAGATCCGGCCATGAATAGCTTATGAAATATTTTCTCTGGTTCCTCTCTTCTTTCAGAAAAGTCTCACTTAACATAAAACTAGAGGCAAGATAAGGAACTTATTTACATATATTTGTTTTAAATAAAAAAAAGTTCAAAGCACTGAAAAAAAAAAAAAGACCAACTTTATTAAACATTAAACAGCAAGAAAAATGTTTCTTAAAATAAAACCCGCCTATTTTATTCAGCCCCCCTCCGAGCCAGAAAAAAAAAAAAGGCCGCACACAAATTTTAAAGCGCAAAGTAATAGACTCCACACGAGGGCATGGTAATACGCTCTGAGAACACCTGCACAGCAAGTCAGCAGACGTGATGGTTTGCGCAGATTTCTGGGTGAATTCTGGGTGTTTGTTCTGGGAGAGCCCCCCCGTGGCTCTATCAATGAGGCGCCCCGTGTCGGTCCAACAACAAGACAGCTACCTGAACCAGGAGATCGTCTTCCAGGACATGTCCACTTGATCAGTTCGTCATTATGACTTGCTCTTTATCCATCATGGTTTGTCAATGGAACAAGAAAACTAAACTGGGAAGGTCATCATTTTGTGCCGAGTCTGTGGAGGAGGGGGGGGGGTAGGGCACGGGTTTTTGTTTTGTATTTGAGATGACGTAATCAAGACTTTTCTTAGAAAATGAGTTTTAAACCACTGGCTAGGTCTGGTATTTATTTTAGCTAGATTTACGATTTTGTTCTGCGTTAGCCCATTTCGAGAACTGATCTAGGCATGATAGAGAACTGATCGAGGCATGATAGAGAACTGATCTAGGCATGATAGAGAACTGATCGAGGCATGATAGAGAACTGATCGAGGCATGATAGAGAACTGATCGAGGCATGATAGAGAGCTGATCGAGGCATGATTGAGAACTGATCGAGGCATGATAGAGAACTGATCGAGGCATGATTGAGAATCGATTAAGGCACGATTGAGAACCAATCGAGGCATGATAGAGAACTGATCGAGGCATGATAGAGAACTGATCGAGGCATGATAGAGAACTGATCTAGGCATGATAGAGAACTGATCGAGGCATGATAGAGAACTGATCGAGGCATGATAGAGAACTGATCGAGGCATGATTGAGAATCGATTAAGGCACGATTGAGAACCAATCGAGGCATGATTGAGAAGCGCTTGAGGCATGATTGAGAACCGCTTCGGCATGATTGAGAACCGATCGAGGTATGATTGAGAACCGCTTAAGGCTTGATTGAGAACCGCTTCGGCATGATTGAGAACCGATCGAGGCATGATTGAGAACCGCTTGAGGCTTGATTGAGAACCTCTTGAGGCATGATTGAGAACTGACAAAGGCATGATTGAGAACCGAGACATGATTGAGATATCACTGAGCCTGATTGATACATGATTCAGATTTCATTGAGGCACGACTTAAACATTTTGTTTTCAGTGGCGTTGAGAAAAGTTGCTGGCAGAAGAGCGCCTCTGAAAGAGACAGCTAGAGGGGTCTCACGATGGTCGTGGGATACACAATTGAGACACAAAGAAGAGCCTTTGCTGAAGACTGATGCAGACGACAAAACTAGAACTTAAGTAGACCCTTCGAGGACAACGGTTTTCTGTGCATCAGTTGTGACAAAATATGTAGGCATGACTGAGTCAACATTCAGATATGATTTAATAGTTTATGTATTTACAAAGTACGCCCACTATTAGCTCTGCGTTCACTACATGACATTATTATGACATCATTACATGGAAACATTACATGAAATCGTTACATGGCAATATTACATGACATCATTACATGGCATCATTACATGACATCATTACATGACATCATTGCATGACATCATTACATGGCAGCATTACGTGACATCATTACATGACATCATTGCATGACATCATTACATGACATCATTGCATTACATGACATCATTACATAAGAGTCTCAAGCTCCTTTTCACCTTTATTCATCTTTCGCCCCTCTCTCCCAACCCCCCCCCCTCTCCCCCTTCCAGTTTTCACAACTTCTGTTACAAACACATTGTTAACACCTAGCTTGAAGTGTTAGCGTGTATACGTGTGTCATTGTAACAGCAGGCACAATAGGCCGTTGCCTTCCCAGACTAGAAAGGAAGTGTCCAGTTACAAAGGCACATTGCGTTACCAAGGTGACAAGGAACCACGAATATGGTGAAAGGTTTCAGAGGTACTAAGTTTTGGTCCTGGGTTAAACACACACGCGTGCGTGTGCGCGTGTGTGTGTGTTAATTAAACTATTTATCCAACTCTGTGAATGACTTTATTCGCACTCCTGTCTCATCGATCTTTTTTTTTATTCTCTTTATGTCTGTCTTTATGTCTGTCTAGATTCAAATCTGGTTCAATGTTTACTTATCTGCTTACATTTTTTCCTGCTTACCTGATAATATCCTCTATTTTTTCAGTGCATGGACCAAAGGTTTGGAACTCGCTCCCCCATTGGTCTCAGACATACAACATGCTTCATTACATTCAAGAACATTGAGACCTGTCTTTTAGATTAGTTTGTCATTTTAGCTCTCCTGTTTTGTTTTTGAGATTAATGTGTCTTTTAATCTCTCGTGTTAATGTTTGTTATGTAATCACAGCGCCTTGAGCTTACAATATGTTTGTTATGTTATCACAGCGCCTTGAGCCTACAATATGTTTGTTAACAGCGCCTTGAGCCTACAATATGTTTGTTAACAGCGCCTTGAGCTTACAATATGTTTGTTAACAGCGCCTTGAGCTTACAATATGTTTGTTAACAGCGCCTTGAGCCTACAATATGTTTGTTAACAGCGCCTTGAGCTTACAATATGTTTGTGATGTTATCACAGCGCCTTGAGCCTACAATATATTTGTTAACAGCGCCTTGAGCCTACAATATGTTTGTTAACAGCGCCTTGAGCCTACAATATGTTTGTTAACAGCGCCTTGAGCCTACAATATGTTTGTTAACAGCGCCTTGAGCCTACAATATGTTTGTTAACAGCGCCTTGAACCTACAATATGTTTGTTATGTTATCACAGCGCCTTGAGCCTACAATATGTTTGTTATGTTATCACAGCGCCTTGAGCCTACAATATGTTTGTTATGTTATCACAGCGCCTTGAGCCTACAATATGTTTGTTATG